>NC_143033.1:60039616-60217822 GCF_057628025.1 Oncorhynchus mykiss | reverse complement strand
TTGAAAAAAAATCTAGAAAAAAAATCTAGAAAAAAAATCTAGAAAAAAATTATTGAAAAAAAATCTAGAAAAAAAATCTAGAAAAAAAATCTAGAAAAAAATCTAGAAAAAAAATCTAGAAAAATATCTAGAAAAAAAATCTAGACAAAAAATCTAGAAATAAAATCTATAAAATAAATCTAGAAAAAAAATCTAGAAAAAAAATCTAGAAAAAAAATCTAGAAAAAAATCTAGAAAAAAAATCTAGAAAAAAAATCTAGAAAAAAAATCTAGAAAAAAATTATTGAAAAAAAATCTAGAAAAAAAATCTAGAAAAAAAATCTAGAAAAAAATCTAGAAAAAAAATCTAGAAAAATATCTAGAAAAAAAATCTAGACAAAAAATCTAGAAAAAAAATCTAGAAAAAAATCTAGAAAAAAAATCTTGAAAAAAAATCTAGAAAAAAAATCTTGAAAAAAATCTAGAAAAAAAATCTAGAAAAACAATCTAGAAAAAAATCTAGAAATAAAATCTATAAAATAAATCTAGAAAAAAATCTAGAAAAAAAATCTAGAAAAAAAATCTAGAAAAAAATCTAGAAAAAAAATCTAGAAAAAAAATCTAGAAAAAAAATCTAGAAAAAAATCTAGAAAAAAATCTAGAAAAAAAATCTAGAAAAAAAATCTAGAAAAAAAATCTAGAAAAAAAATCTAGAAAAAAATCTAGAAAAAAAATCTAGAAAAAATCTAGAAAAAAATCTAGAAAAAAAATCTAGAAAAAAAATCTAGAAAAAAAATCTAGACAAAAAATCTAGAAAAAAATCTAGAAAAAAAATCTAGAAAAAAAATCTAGAAAAAAATCTAGAAAAAAATCTAGAAAAAAAATCTAGAAAAAAAATCTAGAAAAAAAATCTAGACAAAAAATCTAGAAATAAAATCTATAAAATAAATCTAGAAAAAAATCTAGAAAAAAAATCTAGAAAAAAAATCTAGAAAAAAATCTAGAAAAAAAATCTAGAAAAAAAATCTAGAAAAAAAATCTAGAAAAAAATTATTGAAAAAAAATCTAGAAAAAAAATCTAGAAAAAAAATCTAGAAAAAAATCTAGAAAAAAAATCTAGAAAAATATCTAGAAAAAAAATCTAGACAAAAAATCTAGAAAAAAAATCTAGAAAAAAATCTAGAAAAAAAATCTTGAAAAAAAATCTAGAAAAAAAATCTTGAAAAAAATCTAGAAAAAAAATCTAGAAAAACAATCTAGAAAAAAATCTAGAAATAAAATCTATAAAATAAATCTAGAAAAAAATCTAGAAAAAAAATCTAGAAAAAAAATCTAGAAAAAAATCTAGAAAAAAAATCTAGAAAAAAAATCTAGAAAAGAAATCTAGAAAAAAATCTAGAAAAAAATCTAGAAAAAAAATCTAGAAAAAAAATCTAGAAAAAAAATCTAGAAAAAAAATCTAGAAAAAAATCTAGAAAAAAAATCTAGAAAAAATCTAGAAAAAAATCTAGAAAAAAAATCTAGAAAAAAAATCTAGAAAAAAAATCTAGACAAAAAATCTAGAAAAAAATCTAGAAAAAAAATCTAGAAAAAAAATCTAGAAAAAAATCTAGAAAAAAATCTAGAAAAAAAATCTAGAAAAAAAATCTAGAAAAAAATCTAGAAAAAAAATCTTGAAAGAAATCTAGATAAAAAATCTAGAAAAAAATCTAGAAAAAAATCTAGAAAAAAAATCTAGAAAAAAAATCTAGAAAAAAAATCTAGACAAAAAATCTTGAAAAAAATCTAGAAAAAAAATCTAGAAAAAAAATCTAGAAAAAAAATCTTGAAAAAAAATCTAGAAAAAAAATTTAGAAAATAAATCTCGAAAAGAATCTAGAAAAAAAATCTAGAAAAAAAATCTAGAAAAAAATCTAGAAAAAAAATCTAGAAAAAAAATCTAGAAAAAAAATCTAGAAAAAAATCTAGAAAAAAAATCTAGAAAAAAAATCTAGAAAAAAATCTAGAAAAAAATCTAGAAAAAAAATCTAGAAAAAAAATCTAGAAAAAAATCTAGAAAAAAAATCTAGAAAAAAAATCTAGAAAAAAAATCTAGAAAAAAAATCTAGAAAAAAATCTAGAAAAAAAATCTATAAAATAAATCTAGAAAAAAATCTAGAAAAAAAATCTATAAAATAAATCTAGAAAAAAATCTAGAAAAAAAATCTAGAAAAAAAATCTAGAAAAAAAATCTAGACAAAAAATCTAGAAAAAAATCTAGAAAAAAATCTAGAAAAAAATTCTAGAAAAATATCTAGAAAAAAAATCTAGAAAAAAAATCTAGAAAAAAATCTAGAAAAAAAATCTAGAAAAAAAATCTTGAAAAAAATCTAGAAAAAAAATCTAGAAAAAAATCTAGAAAAAAAATCTAGAAAAAAAATCTAGAAAAAAATCTAGAAAAAAAATCTAGAAAAAAAATCTAGAAAAAAAATCTAGAAAAAAATCTAGAAAAAAAATCTAGAAAGAAAATCTAGAAAAAAAATCTAGAAAAAAAATCTAGAAAAAAATCTAGAAAAAAAATCTAGAAAAAATCTAGAAAAAAATCTAGAAAAAAAATCTAGAAAAAAAATCTAGAAAAATATCTAGAAAAAAAATCTAGAAAAAAATCTAGAAAAAAAATCTAGAAAAAATCTAGAAAAATATCTAGAAAAAAATTCTAGAAAAAAAATCTAGAAAAAAATCTAGAAAAAAAATCTAGAAAAAAATCTAGAAAAAAAATCTAGAAAAAAAATCTAGAAAAAAATCTAGAAAAAAAATCTAGAAAAAAAATCTAGAAAAAAAATCTAGAAAAAAAATCTAGAAAAAAATCTAGAAAAAAATGTAGAAAAAAAATGTAGAAAAAAAATCTAGAAAAAAAATCTAGAAAAAAAATCTAGAAAAAAAATCTAGAAAAAAAATCTAGACAAAAAATCTAGAAAAAAAATCTAGAAAAAAATCTAGAAAAAAAATCTAGAAAAAAAATCTAGAAAAAAAATCTAGAAAAAAAATCTAGAAAAAAATCTAGAAAAAAATCTAGAAAAAAAATCTAGAAAAAAAATCTAGAAAAAAAATCTAGAAAAAAAATCTAGAAAAAAATCTAGAAAAAAATCTAGAAAAAAAATCTAGAAAAAAAATCTAGAAAAAAATCTAGAAAAAAAATCTAGAAAAAAAATCTAGAAAAAAAATCTAGACAAAAAATCTAGAAAAAAAATCTAGAAAAAAATCTAGAAAAAAAATCTAGAAAAAAAATCTAGACAAAAAATCTAGAAAAAAAATCTAGAAAAAAATCTAGAAAAAAATCTAGAAAAAAATCTAGAAAAAAAATCTAGAAAAAAAATCTAGAAAAAAATCTAGAAAAAAAATCTAGAAAAAAAATCTAGAAAAAAAATCTAGACAAAAAATCTAGAAAAAAAATCTAGAAAAAAATCTAGAAAAAAAATCTAGAAAAAAAATCTAGAAAAAAAATCTAGAAAAAAAATCTAGAAAAAAATCTAGAAAAAAATCTAGAAAAAAAATCTAGAAAAAAAATCTAGAAAAAAATCTAGAAAAAAAATCTAGAAAAAAAATCTAGAAAAAAAATCTAGACAAAAAATCTAGAAAAAAAATCTAGAAAAAAATCTAGAAAAAAAATCTTGAAAAAAAATCTAGAAAAAAAATCTTGAAAAAAATCTAGAAAAAAAATCTAGAAAAAAAATCTAGAAAAAAATCTAGAAAAAAATTCTTGAAAAAAAATCTAGAAAAAAAATCTAGAAAAAAAATCTAGAAAAAAAATCTAGAAAAAAAACTAGAAAAAAAATCTAGAAAAATATCTAGAAAAAAAATCTAGAAAAAAAATCTAGAAAAAAAATCTAGAAAAAAAATCTAGAAAAAAAATCTAGAAAAAAATCTAGAAAAAAATCTAGAAAAAAAATCTAGAAAAAAAATCTAGAAAAAAATCTAGAAAAAAAATCTAGAAAAAAAATCTAGAAAAAAAATCTAGACAAAAAATCTAGAAAAAAAATCTAGAAAAAAATCTAGAAAAAAAATCTAGAAAAAAAATCTAGAAAAAAAATCTAGAAAAAAAATCTAGAAAAAAATCTAGAAAAAAATCTAGAAAAAAAATCTAGAAAAAAAATCTAGAAAAAAATCTAGAAAAAAAATCTAGAAAAAAAATCTAGAAAAAAAATCTAGACAAAAAATCTAGAAAAAAAATCTAGAAAAAAATCTAGAAAAAAAATCTAGAAAAAAAATCTAGAAAAAAATCTAGAAAAAAAATCTAGAAAAAAAATCTAGAAAAAAAATCTAGAAAAAAAATCTAGAAAAAAATCTAGAAAAAAATCTAGAAAAAAAATCTAGAAAAAAAATCTAGAAAAAAAATCTAGAAAAAAATCTAGAAAAAAAATCTAGAAAAAAAATCTAGAAAAAAAATCTAGAAAAAAAATCTAGAAAAAAATCTAGAAAAAAAATCTATAAAATAAATCTAGAAAAAAATCTAGAAAAAAAATCTATAAAATAAATCTAGAAAAAAATCTAGAAAAAAAATCTAGAAAAAAAATCTAGACAAAAAATCTAGAAAAAAATCTAGAAAAAAATCTAGAAAAAAATTCTAGAAAAATATCTAGAAAAAAAATCTAGAAAAAAAATCTAGAAAAAAATCTAGAAAAAAAATCTAGAAAAAAATCTAGAAAAAAAATCTAGAAAAAAATCTAGAAAAAAAATCTAGAAAAAAAATCTAGAAAAAAAACTAGAAAAAAAATCTAGAAAAATATCTAGAAAAAAAATCTAGAAAAAAAATCTAGAAAAAAATCTAGAAAAAAAATCTAGAAAAAATCTAGAAAAAAATCTAGAAAAAAAATCTAGAAAAAAAATCTAGAAAAAAAATCTAGACAAAAAATCTAGAAAAAAATCTAGAAAAAAATCTAGAAAAAAATTCTAGAAAAATATCTAGAAAAAAATTCTAGAAAAAAAATCTAGAAAAAAATCTAGAAAAAAAATCTAGAAAAAAATCTAGAAAAAAAATCTAGAAAAAATCTAGAAAAAAATCTAGAAAAAAAATCTAGAAAAAAAATCTAGAAAAAAAATCTAGACAAAAAATCTAGAAAAAAATCTAGAAAAAAATCTAGAAAAAAATTCTAGAAAAATATCTAGAAAAAAATTCTAGAAAAAAAATCTAGAAAAAAATCTAGAAAAAAAATCTAGAAAAAAATCTAGAAAAAAATCTAGAAAAAAAATCTAGAAAAAAATCTAGAAAAAAAATCTAGAAAAAAAATCTAGAAAAAAATCTAGAAAAAAAATCTAGAAAAAAAATCTAGAAAAAAATCTAGAAAAAAATCTAGAAAAAAAATCTAGAAAAAAAATCTAGAAAAAAAATCTAGAAAAAAATCTTGAAAAAAAATCTTTAAAATAAATCTAGAAAAAAATCTAGAAAAAAAATCTAGACAAAAAATCTAGAAAAAAATCTAGAAAAAAATCTAGAAAAAAATTCTAGAAAAATATCTAGAAAAAAAATCTAGAAAAAAAATCTAGAAAAAATTCTAGAAAAAAAATCTAGAAAAAAATCTAGAAAAAAAATCTAGAAAAAAATCTAGAAAAAAAATCTAGAAAAAAAATCTAGAAAAAAATCTAGAAAAAAAATCTAGAAAAAAAATCTTGAAAAAAATCTAGAAAAAAAATCTAGAAAAAAATCTAGAAAAAAAATCTAGAAAGAAAATCTAGAAAAAAAATCTAGAAAAAAAATCTAGAAAAAAAATCTAGAAAAAAAATCTAGAAAAAAATCTAGAAAAAAAATCTAGAAAAAAAATCTAGAAAAAAAATCTAGAAAAAAATCTAGAAAAAAAATCTATAAAATAAATCTAGAAAAAAATCTAGAAAAAAAATCTATAAAATAAATCTAGAAAAAAATATAGAAAAAAAATCTAGAAAAAAATATAGAAAAAAATCTAGAAAAAAAATCTAGAAAAAAAATCTAGAAAAAAATCTAGAAAAAAAATCTAGAAAAATATCTAGAAAAAAAATCTAGACAAAAAATCTAGAAAAAAAATCTAGAAAAAAATCTAGAAAAAAAATCTAGAAAAAAAATCTAGAAAAAAAATCTAGAAAAAAATCTAGAAAAAAAATCTAGAAAAAAAATCTAGAAAAAAAATCTAGAAAAAAAATCTAGAAAAAAATCTAGAAAAAAATCTAGAAAAAAAATCTAGAAAAAAAATCTAGAAAAAAAATCTAGAAAAAAATCTTGAAAAAAAATCTTTAAAATAAATCTAGAAAAAAATCTAGAAAAAAAATCTAGAAAAAAAACTAGAAAAAAAATCTAGAAAAATATCTAGAAAAAAAATCTAGAAAAAAAATCTAGAAAAAAATCTAGAAAAAAAATCTAGAAAAAATCTAGAAAAAAATCTAGAAAAAAAATCTAGAAAAAAAATCTAGAAAAAAAATCTAGACAAAAAATCTAGAAAAAAATCTAGAAAAAAATCTAGAAAAAAATTCTAGAAAAATATCTAGAAAAAAATTCTAGAAAAAAAATCTAGAAAAAAATCTAGAAAAAAAATCTAGAAAAAAATCTAGAAAAAAAATCTAGAAAAAATCTAGAAAAAAATCTAGAAAAAAAATCTAGAAAAAAAATCTAGAAAAAAAATCTAGACAAAAAATCTAGAAAAAAATCTAGAAAAAAATCTAGAAAAAAATTCTAGAAAAATATCTAGAAAAAAATTCTAGAAAAAAAATCTAGAAAAAAATCTAGAAAAAAAATCTAGAAAAAAATCTAGAAAAAAATCTAGAAAAAAAATCTAGAAAAAAATCTAGAAAAAAAATCTAGAAAAAAAATCTAGAAAAAAATCTAGAAAAAAAATCTAGAAAAAAAATCTAGAAAAAAATCTAGAAAAAAATCTAGAAAAAAAATCTAGAAAAAAAATCTAGAAAAAAAATCTAGAAAAAAATCTTGAAAAAAAATCTTTAAAATAAATCTAGAAAAAAATCTAGAAAAAAAATCTAGACAAAAAATCTAGAAAAAAATCTAGAAAAAAATCTAGAAAAAAATTCTAGAAAAATATCTAGAAAAAAAATCTAGAAAAAAAATCTAGAAAAAATTCTAGAAAAAAAATCTAGAAAAAAATCTAGAAAAAAAATCTAGAAAAAAATCTAGAAAAAAAATCTAGAAAAAAAATCTAGAAAAAAATCTAGAAAAAAAATCTAGAAAAAAAATCTTGAAAAAAATCTAGAAAAAAAATCTAGAAAAAAATCTAGAAAAAAAATCTAGAAAGAAAATCTAGAAAAAAAATCTAGAAAAAAAATCTAGAAAAAAAATCTAGAAAAAAAATCTAGAAAAAAATCTAGAAAAAAAATCTAGAAAAAAAATCTAGAAAAAAAATCTAGAAAAAAATCTAGAAAAAAAATCTATAAAATAAATCTAGAAAAAAATCTAGAAAAAAAATCTATAAAATAAATCTAGAAAAAAATATAGAAAAAAAATCTAGAAAAAAATATAGAAAAAAATCTAGAAAAAAAATCTAGAAAAAAAATCTAGAAAAAAATCTAGAAAAAAAATCTAGAAAAATATCTAGAAAAAAAATCTAGACAAAAAATCTAGAAAAAAAATCTAGAAAAAAATCTAGAAAAAAAATCTAGAAAAAAAATCTAGAAAAAAAATCTAGAAAAAAATCTAGAAAAAAAATCTAGAAAAAAAATCTAGAAAAAAAATCTAGAAAAAAAATCTAGAAAAAAATCTAGAAAAAAATCTAGAAAAAAAATCTAGAAAAAAAATCTAGAAAAAAAATCTAGAAAAAAATCTTGAAAAAAAATCTTTAAAATAAATCTAGAAAAAAATCTAGAAAAAAAATCTAGAAAAAAAATCTAGAAAAAAATCTAGACAAAAAATCTAGAAAAAAAATCTTGAAAAAAATCTAGAAAAAAAATCTAGAAAAAAATCTAGAAAAAAATCTAGAAAAAAAATCTAGAAAAAAAATCTAGAAAAAAAATCTAGAAAAAAAATCTAGACAAAAAATCTAGAAAAAAAATCTTGAAAAAAATCTAGAAAAAAAATCTAGAAAAAAAATCTAGAAAAAAATCTAGAAAAAAATTCTTGAAAAAAAATCTAGAAAAAAATCTAGAAAAAAAATCTAGAAAAAAAATCTAGAAAAAAAATCTAGAAAAAAAATCTAGACAAAAAATCTAGAAATAAAATCTATAAAATAAATCTAGAAAAAAATCTAGAAAAAAAATCTAGAAAAAAAATCTAGAAAAAAATCTAGAAAAAAAATCTAGAAAAAAAATCTAGAAAAAAAATCTAGAAAAAAATTATTGAAAAAAAATCTAGAAAAAAAATCTAGAAAAAAAATCTAGAAAAAAATCTAGAAAAAAAATCTAGAAAAATATCTAGAAAAAAAATCTAGACAAAAAATCTAGAAAAAAAATCTAGAAAAAAATCTAGAAAAAAAATCTTGAAAAAAAATCTAGAAAAAAAATCTTGAAAAAAATCTAGAAAAAAAATCTAGAAAAACAATCTAGAAAAAAATCTAGAAATAAAATCTATAAAATAAATCTAGAAAAAAATCTAGAAAAAAAATCTAGAAAAAAAATCTAGAAAAAAATCTAGAAAAAAAATCTAGAAAAAAAATCTAGAAAAAAAATCTAGAAAAAAATCTAGAAAAAAATCTAGAAAAAAAATCTAGAAAAAAAATCTAGAAAAAAAATCTAGAAAAAAAATCTAGAAAAAAATCTAGAAAAAAAATCTAGAAAAAATCTAGAAAAAAATCTAGAAAAAAAATCTAGAAAAAAAATCTAGAAAAAAAATCTAGACAAAAAATCTAGAAAAAAATCTAGAAAAAAAATCTAGAAAAAAAATCTAGAAAAAAATCTAGAAAAAAATCTAGAAAAAAAATCTAGAAAAAAAATCTAGAAAAAAAATCTAGACAAAAAATCTAGAAATAAAATCTATAAAATAAATCTAGAAAAAAATCTAGAAAAAAAATCTAGAAAAAAAATCTAGAAAAAAATCTAGAAAAAAAATCTAGAAAAAAAATCTAGAAAAAAAATCTAGAAAAAAATTATTGAAAAAAAATCTAGAAAAAAAATCTAGAAAAAAAATCTAGAAAAAAATCTAGAAAAAAAATCTAGAAAAATATCTAGAAAAAAAATCTAGACAAAAAATCTAGAAAAAAAATCTAGAAAAAAATCTAGAAAAAAAATCTTGAAAAAAAATCTAGAAAAAAAATCTTGAAAAAAATCTAGAAAAAAAATCTAGAAAAACAATCTAGAAAAAAATCTAGAAATAAAATCTATAAAATAAATCTAGAAAAAAATCTAGAAAAAAAATCTAGAAAAAAAATCTAGAAAAAAATCTAGAAAAAAAATCTAGAAAAAAAATCTAGAAAAAAAATCTAGAAAAAAATCTAGAAAAAAATCTAGAAAAAAAATCTAGAAAAAAAATATAGAAAAAAAATCTAGAAAAAAAATCTAGAAAAAAATCTAGAAAAAAAATCTAGAAAAAATCTAGAAAAAAATCTAGAAAAAAAATCTAGAAAAAAAATCTAGAAAAAAAATCTAGACAAAAAATCTAGAAAAAAATCTAGAAAAAAAATCTAGAAAAAAAATCTAGAAAAAAATCTAGAAAAAAATCTAGAAAAAAAATCTAGAAAAAAAATCTAGAAAAAAATCTAGAAAAAAAATCTTGAAAGAAATCTAGATAAAAAATCTAGAAAAAAATCTAGAAAAAAAATCTAGACAAAAAATCTTGAAAAAAATCTAGAAAAAAAATCTAGAAAAAAAATCTAGAAAAAAAATCTTGAAAAAAAATCTAGAAAAAAAATTTAGAAAATAAATCTCGAAAAGAATCTAGAAAAAAAATCTAGAAAAAAAATCTAGAAAAAAATCTAGAAAAAAAATCTAGAAAAAAAATCTAGAAAAAAAATCTAGAAAAAAATCTAGAAAAAAAATCTAGAAAAAAAATCTAGAAAAAAATCTAGAAAAAAATCTAGAAAAAAAATCTAGAAAAAAAATCTAGAAAAAAATCTAGAAAAAAAATCTAGAAAAAAAATCTAGAAAAAAAATCTAGAAAAAAAATCTAGAAAAAAATCTAGAAAAAAAATCTATAAAATAAATCTAGAAAAAAATCTAGAAAAAAAATCTATAAAATAAATCTAGAAAAAAATCTAGAAAAAAATCTAGAAAAAAAATCTAGAAAAAAAATCTAGACAAAAAATCTAGAAAAAAATCTAGAAAAAAATCTAGAAAAAAATTCTAGAAAAATATCTAGAAAAAAAATCTAGAAAAAAAATCTAGAAAAAAATCTAGAAAAAAAATCTAGAAAAAAAATCTTGAAAAAAATCTAGAAAAAAAATCTAGAAAAAAATCTAGAAAAAAAATCTAGAAAAAAAATCTAGAAAAAAATCTAGAAAAAAAATCTAGAAAAAAAATCTAGAAAAAAAATCTAGAAAAAAATCTAGAAAAAAAATCTAGAAAGAAAATCTAGAAAAAAAATCTAGAAAAAAAATCTAGAAAAAAATCTAGAAAAAAAATCTAGAAAAAATCTAGAAAAAAATCTAGAAAAAAAATCTAGAAAAAAAATCTAGAAAAATATCTAGAAAAAAAATCTAGAAAAAAATCTAGAAAAAAAATCTAGAAAAAAATCTAGAAAAAAATCTAGAAAAAAAATCTAGAAAAAAAATCTAGAAAAAAAATCTAGAAAAAAAATCTAGAAAAAAATCTAGAAAAAAAATCTAGAAAAAATCTAGAAAAAAATCTAGAAAAAAAATCTAGAAAAAAAATCTAGAAAAAAAATCTAGAAAAAAATCTAGAAAAAAATCTAGAAAAAAAATCTAGAAAAAAAATCTAGAAAAAAAATCTAGAAAAAAAATCTAGAAAAAAATCTAGAAAAAAAATCTAGAAAAAATCTAGAAAAAAATCTAGAAAAAAAATCTAGAAAAAAAATCTAGAAAAAAAATCTAGACAAAAAATCTAGAAAAAAATCTAGAAAAAAAATCTAGAAAAAAAATCTAGAAAAAAATCTAGAAAAAAATCTAGAAAAAAAATCTAGAAAAAAAATCTAGAAAAAAAATCTAGACAAAAAATCTAGAAATAAAATCTATAAAATAAATCTAGAAAAAAATCTAGAAAAAAAATCTAGAAAAAAAATCTAGAAAAAAATCTAGAAAAAATATCTAGAAAAAAAATCTAGACAAAAAATCTAGAAAAAAAATCTAGAAAAAAATCTAGAAAAAAAATCTTGAAAAAAAATCTAGAAAAAAAATCTTGAAAAAAATCTAGAAAAAAAATCTAGAAAAACAATCTAGAAAAAAATCTAGAAATAAAATCTATAAAATAAATCTAGAAAAAAATCTAGAAAAAAAATCTAGAAAAAAAATCTAGAAAAAAATCTAGAAAAAAAATCTAGAAAAAAAATCTAGAAAAAAAATCTAGAAAAAAATCTAGAAAAAAATCTAGAAAAAAAATCTAGAAAAAAAATATAGAAAAAAAATCTAGAAAAAAAATCTAGAAAAAAATCTAGAAAAAAAATCTAGAAAAAATCTAGAAAAAAATCTAGAAAAAAAATCTAGAAAAAAAATCTAGAAAAAAAATCTAGACAAAAAATCTAGAAAAAAATCTAGAAAAAAAATCTAGAAAAAAAATCTAGAAAAAAATCTAGAAAAAAATCTAGAAAAAAAATCTAGAAAAAAAATCTAGAAAAAAATCTAGAAAAAAAATCTTGAAAGAAATCTAGATAAAAAATCTAGAAAAAAATCTAGAAAAAAATCTAGAAAAAAAATCTAGAAAAAAAATCTAGAAAAAAAATCTAGACAAAAAATCTTGAAAAAAATCTAGAAAAAAAATCTAGAAAAAAAATCTAGAAAAAAAATCTTGAAAAAAAATCTAGAAAAAAAATTTAGAAAATAAATCTCGAAAAGAATCTAGAAAAAAAATCTAGAAAAAAAATCTAGAAAAAAATCTAGAAAAAAAATCTAGAAAAAAAATCTAGAAAAAAAATCTAGAAAAAAATCTAGAAAAAAAATCTAGAAAAAAAATCTAGAAAAAAATCTAGAAAAAAATCTAGAAAAAAAATCTAGAAAAAAAATCTAGAAAAAAATCTAGAAAAAAAATCTAGAAAAAAAATCTAGAAAAAAAATCTAGAAAAAAAATCTAGAAAAAAATCTAGAAAAAAAATCTATAAAATAAATCTAGAAAAAAATCTAGAAAAAAAATCTATAAAATAAATCTAGAAAAAAATCTAGAAAAAAAATCTAGAAAAAAAATCTAGAAAAAAAATCTAGACAA
Source organism: Oncorhynchus mykiss (assembly GCF_057628025.1). Taxonomy (NCBI): domain Eukaryota; kingdom Metazoa; phylum Chordata; class Actinopteri; order Salmoniformes; family Salmonidae; genus Oncorhynchus; species Oncorhynchus mykiss. The sequence goes on along the minus strand of NC_143033.1, from coordinate 60,205,585 downwards.
AAAATCTAGAAAAAAATCTAGAAAAAAATCTAGAAAAAAATTCTAGAAAAATATCTAGAAAAAAAATCTAGAAAAAAAATCTAGAAAAAAATCTAGAAAAAAAATCTAGAAAAAAAATCTTGAAAAAAATCTAGAAAAAAAATCTAGAAAAAAATCTAGAAAAAAAATCTAGAAAAAAAATCTAGAAAAAAATCTAGAAAAAAAATCTAGAAAAAAAATCTAGAAAAAAAATCTAGAAAAAAATCTAGAAAAAAAATCTAGAAAGAAAATCTAGAAAAAAAATCTAGAAAAAAAATCTAGAAAAAAATCTAGAAAAAAAATCTAGAAAAAATCTAGAAAAAAATCTAGAAAAAAAATCTAGAAAAAAAATCTAGAAAAATATCTAGAAAAAAAATCTAGAAAAAAATCTAGAAAAAAAATCTAGAAAAAATCTAGAAAAAAATCTAGAAAAAAAATCTAGAAAAAAAATCTAGAAAAAAAATCTAGACAAAAAATCTAGAAAAAAATCTAGAAAAAAAATCTAGAAAAAAAATCTAGAAAAAAATCTAGAAAAAAATCTAGAAAAAAAATCTAGAAAAAAAATCTAGAAAAAAATCTAGAAAAAAATCTAGAAAAAAAATCTAGAAAAAAAATCTAGACAAAAAATCTTGAAAAAAATCTAGAAAAAAAATCTAGAAAAAAAATCTAGAAAAAAAATCTTGAAAAAAAATCTAGAAAAAAAATTTAGAAAATAAATCTCGAAAAGAATCTAGAAAAAAAATCTAGAAAAAAAATCTAGAAAAAAATCTAGAAAAAAAATCTAGAAAAAAAATCTAGAAAAAAAATCTAGAAAAAAATCTAGAAAAAAAATCTAGAAAAAAAATCTAGAAAAAAATCTAGAAAAAAATCTAGAAAAAAAATCTAGAAAAAAAATCTAGAAAAAAAATCTAGAAAAAAATCTAGAAAAAAAATCTAGAAAAAAAATCTAGAAAAAAAATCTAGAAAAAAAATCTAGAAAAAAATCTAGAAAAAAAATCTATAAAATAAATCTAGAAAAAAATCTAGAAAAAAAATCTATAAAATAAATCTAGAAAAAAATCTAGAAAAAAAATCTAGAAAAAAAATCTAGAAAAAAAATCTAGACAAAAAATCTAGAAAAAAATCTAGAAAAAAATCTAGAAAAAAATTCTAGAAAAATATCTAGAAAAAAAATCTAGAAAAAAAATCTAGAAAAAAATCTAGAAAAAAAATCTAGAAAAAAAATCTAGAAAAAAAATTCTAGAAAAATATCTAGAAAAAAAATCTAGAAAAAAAATTCTAGAAAAATATCTAGAAAAAAAATCTAGAAAAAAATCTAGAAAAAAAATCTAGAAAAAAAATCTAGAAAAAAATCTAGAAAAAAAATCTAGAAAAAAAATCTAGAAAAAAAATCTAGAAAAAAATCTAGAAAAAAAATCTAGAAAAAAAATCTAGAAAAAAAATCTAGAAAAAAAATCTAGAAAAAAAATCTAGAAAAAAAATCTAGAAAAATATCTAGAAAAAAAATCTAGAAAAAAATCTAGAAAAAAAATCTAGAAAAAAAATCTTGAAAAAAATCTAGAAAAAAATCTAGAAAAAAATCTAGAAAAAAAATCTAGAAAAAAAATCTAGAAAAAAAATCTAGAAAAAAATTCTAGAAAAAAAATCTAGAAAAAAATCTAGAAAAAAAATCTAGAAAAATATCTAGAAAAAAAATCTAGAAAAAAAATCTAGAAAAAAATCTAGAAAAAAAATCTAGAAAAAAAATCTAGAAAAAAAATCTAGAAAAAAATCTAGAAAAAAAATCTATAAAATAAATCTAGAAAAAAATATAGAAAAAAAATCTATAAAATAAATCTAGAAAAAAATATAGAAAAAAAATCTATAAAATAAATCTAGAAAAAAATCTAGAAAAAAAATCTAGAAAAAAAATCTAGAAAAAAATCTAGAAAAAAAATCTAGAAAAATATCTAGAAAAAAAATCTAGACAAAAAATCTAGAAAAAAAATCTAGAAAAAAATCTAGAAAAAAAATCTAGAAAAAAAATCTAGAAAAAAAATCTAGAAAAAAATCTTGAAAAAAAATCTATAAAATAAATCTAGAAAAAAATCTAGAAAAAAAATCTAGAAAAAAAATCTAGAAAAAAATCTAGACAAAAAATCTAGAAAAAAAATCTTGAAAAAAATCTAGAAAAAAAATCTAGAAAAAAATCTAGAAAAAAATTCTTGAAAAAAAATCTAGAAAAAAATCTAGAAAAAAAATCTAGAAAAAAAATCTAGAAAAAAAATCTAGAAAAAAAATCTAGACAAAAAATCTAGAAATAAAATCTATAAAATAAATCTAGAAAAAAATCTAGAAAAAAAATCTAGAAAAAAAATCTAGAAAAAAATCTAGAAAAAAAATCTAGAAAAAAAATCTAGAAAAAAAATCTAGAAAAAAATTATTGAAAAAAAATCTAGAAAAAAAATCTAGAAAAAAAATCTAGAAAAAAATCTAGAAAAAAAATCTAGAAAAATATCTAGAAAAAAAATCTAGACAAAAAATCTAGAAAAAAAATCTAGAAAAAAATCTAGAAAAAAAATCTTGAAAAAAAATCTAGAAAAAAAATCTTGAAAAAAATCTAGAAAAAAAATCTAGAAAAAAAATCTAGAAAAAAATCTAGAAAAAAAATCTAGAAAAAAAATCTAGAAAAAAAATCTAGAAAAAAATCTAGAAAAAAATCTAGAAAAAAAATCTAGAAAAAAAATCTAGAAAAAAAATCTAGAAAAAAAATCTAGAAAAAAATCTTGAAAAAAAATCTATAAAATAAATCTAGAAAAAAATCTAGAAAAAAAATCTAGAAAAAAAATCTAGAAAAAAATCTAGACAAAAAATCTAGAAAAAAAATCTTGAAAAAAATCTAGAAAAAAAATCTAGAAAAAAATCTAGAAAAAAATCTAGAAAAAAAATCTAGAAAAAAAATCTAGAAAAAAAATCTAGAAAAAAAATCTAGACAAAAAATCTAGAAAAAAAATCTTGAAAAAAATCTAGAAAAAAAATCTAGAAAAAAAATCTAGAAAAAAATCTAGAAAAAAATTCTTGAAAAAAAATCTAGAAAAAAATCTAGAAAAAAAATCTATAAAATAAATCTAGAAAAAAATCTAGAAAAAAAATCTAGAAAAAAAATCTAGAAAAAAAATCTAGACAAAAAATCTAGAAAAAAATCTAGAAAAAAATCTAGAAAAAAATTCTAGAAAAAAATCTAGAAAAAAAATCTAGAAAAAAAATCTAGAAAAAAATCTAGAAAAAAAATCTAGAAAAAAAATCTTGAAAAAAATCTAGAAAAAAAATCTAGAAAAAAATCTAGAAAAAAAATCTAGAAAAAAAATCTAGAAAAAAATCTAGAAAAAAAATCTAGAAAAAAAATCTAGAAAAAAAATCTAGAAAAAAATCTAGAAAAAAAATCTAGAAAAAAAATCTAGAAAAAAAATCTAGAAAAAAAATCTAGAAGAAAATCTAGAAAAAAAATCTAGAAAAATATCTAGAAAAAAAATCTAGAAAAAAATCTAGAAAAAAATCTAGAAAAAATCTAGAAAAAAATCTAGAAAAAAAATCTAGAAAAAAAATCTAGAAAAATATCTAGAAAAAAAATCTAGAAAAAAATCTAGAAAAAAAATCTAGAAAAAATCTAGAAAAAAATCTAGAAAAAAAATCTAGAAAAAAAATCTAGAAAAAAATCTAGAAAAAAAATCTAGAAAAAAAATCTTGAAAAAAATCTAGAAAAAAATCTAGAAAAAAATCTAGAAAAAAAATCTAGAAAAAAAATCTAGAAAAAAAATCTAGAAAAAAATTCTAGAAAAAAAATCTAGAAAAAAATCTAGAAAAAAAATCTAGAAAAAAATCTAGAAAAAAAATCTAGAAAAAAAATCTAGAAAAAAATCTAGAAAAAAAATCTAGAAAAAAAATCTAGAAAAAAAATCTAGAAAAAAATCTAGAAAAAAAATCTATAAAATAAATCTAGAAAAAAATCTAGAAAAAAAATCTAGAAAAAAAATCTAGAAAAAAATCTAGACAAAAAATCTAGAAAAAAAATCTTGAAAAAAATCTAGAAAAAAAATCTAGAAAAAAATCTAGAAAAAAATTCTTGAAAAAAAATCTAGAAAAAAATCTAGAAAAAAAATCTAGAAAAAAAATCTAGAAAAAAAATCTAGAAAAAAAATCTAGACAAAAAATCTAGAAATAAAATCTATAAAATAAATCTAGAAAAAAATCTAGAAAAAAAATCTAGAAAAAAAATCTAGAAAAAAATCTAGAAAAAAAATCTAGAAAAAAAATCTAGAAAAAAATTATTGAAAAAAAATCTAGAAAAAAAATCTAGAAAAAAAATCTAGAAAAAAATCTAGAAAAAAAATCTAGAAAAATATCTAGAAAAAAAATCTAGACAAAAAATCTAGAAAAAAAATCTAGAAAAAAATCTAGAAAAAAAATCTTGAAAAAAAATCTAGAAAAAAAATCTTGAAAAAAATCTAGAAAAAAAATCTAGAAAAAAAATCTAGAAAAAAATCTAGAAAAAAAATCTAGAAAAAAAATCTAGAAAAAAAATCTAGAAAAAAATCTAGAAAAAAATCTAGAAAAAAAATCTAGAAAAAAAATCTAGAAAAAAAATCTAGAAAAAAAATCTAGAAAAAAATCTTGAAAAAAAATCTATAAAATAAATCTAGAAAAAAATCTAGAAAAAAAATCTAGAAAAAAAATCTAGAAAAAAATCTAGACAAAAAATCTAGAAAAAAAATCTTGAAAAAAATCTAGAAAAAAAATCTAGAAAAAAATCTAGAAAAAAATCTAGAAAAAAAATCTAGAAAAAAAATCTAGAAAAAAAATCTAGAAAAAAAATCTAGACAAAAAATCTAGAAAAAAAATCTTGAAAAAAATCTAGAAAAAAAATCTAGAAAAAAATCTAGAAAAAAATTCTTGAAAAAAAATCTAGAAAAAAATCTAGAAAAAAAATCTAGAAAAAAAATCTAGAAAAAAAATCTAGAAAAAAAATCTAGACAAAAAATCTAGAAATAAAATCTATAAAATAAATCTAGAAAAAAATCTAGAAAAAAAATCTAGAAAAAAAATCTAGAAAAAAATTATTGAAAAAAAATCTAGAAAAAAAATCTAGAAAAAAAATCTAGAAAAAAAATCTAGAAAAAAATCTAGAAAAAAAATCTAGAAAAATATCTAGAAAAAAAATCTAGACAAAAAATCTAGAAAAAAAATCTAGAAAAAAATCTAGAAAAAAAATCTTGAAAAAAAATCTAGAAAAAAAATCTTGAAAAAAATCTAGAAAAAAAATCTAGAAAAACAATCTAGAAAAAAATCTAGAAATAAAATCTATAAAATAAATCTAGAAAAAAAATCTAGAAAAAAAATCTAGACAAAAAATCTAGAAATAAAATCTATAAAATAAATCTAGAAAAAAATCTAGAAAAAAAATCTTGAAAAAAAATCTAGAAAAAAATCTAGAAAAAAAATCTAGAAAAAAAATCTAGAAAAAAAATCTAGAAAAAAAATCTAGACAAAAAATCTAGAAATAAAATCTATAAAATAAATCTAGAAAAAAATCTAGAAAAAAAATCTAGAAAAAAAATCTAGAAAAAAATCTAGAAAAAAAATCTAGAAAAAAAATCTAGAAAAAAAATCTAGAAAAAAATTATTGAAAAAAAATCTAGAAAAAAAATCTAGAAAAAAAATCTAGAAAAAAATCTAGAAAAAAAATCTAGAAAAATATCTAGAAAAAAAATCTAGACAAAAAATCTAGAAAAAAAATCTAGAAAAAAATCTAGAAAAAAAATCTTGAAAAAAAATCTAGAAAAAAAATCTTGAAAAAAATCTAGAAAAAAAATCTAGAAAAAAAATCTAGAAAAAAATCTAGAAAAAAAATCTAGAAAAAAAATCTAGAAAAAAAATCTAGAAAAAAATCTAGAAAAAAATCTAGAAAAAAAATCTAGAAAAAAAATCTAGAAAAAAAATCTAGAAAAAAAATCTAGAAAAAAATCTTGAAAAAAAATCTATAAAATAAATCTAGAAAAAAATCTAGAAAAAAAATCTAGAAAAAAAATCTAGAAAAAAATCTAGACAAAAAATCTAGAAAAAAAATCTTGAAAAAAATCTAGAAAAAAAATCTAGAAAAAAATCTAGAAAAAAATCTAGAAAAAAAATCTAGAAAAAAAATCTAGAAAAAAAATCTAGAAAAAAAATCTAGACAAAAAATCTAGAAAAAAAATCTAGACAAAAAATCTAGAAATAAAATCTATAAAATAAATCTAGAAAAAAATCTAGAAAAAAAATCTAGAAAAAAAATCTAGAAAAAAATCTAGAAAAAAAATCTAGAAAAAAAATCTAGAAAAAAAATCTAGAAAAAAATTATTGAAAAAAAATCTAGAAAAAAAATCTAGAAAAAAAATCTAGAAAAAAATCTAGAAAAAAAATCTAGAAAAATATCTAGAAAAAAAATCTAGACAAAAAATCTAGAAAAAAAATCTAGAAAAAAATCTAGAAAAAAAATCTTGAAAAAAAATCTAGAAAAAAAATCTTGAAAAAAATCTAGAAAAAAAATCTAGAAAAAAAATCTAGAAAAAAATCTAGAAAAAAAATCTAGAAAAAAAATCTAGAAAAAAAATCTAGAAAAAAATCTAGAAAAAAATCTAGAAAAAAAATCTAGAAAAAAAATCTAGAAAAAAAATCTAGAAAAAAAATCTAGAAAAAAATCTTGAAAAAAAATCTATAAAATAAATCTAGAAAAAAATCTAGAAAAAAAATCTAGAAAAAAAATCTAGAAAAAAATCTAGACAAAAAATCTAGAAAAAAAATCTTGAAAAAAATCTAGAAAAAAAATCTAGAAAAAAATCTAGAAAAAAATCTAGAAAAAAAATCTAGAAAAAAAATCTAGAAAAAAAATCTAGAAAAAAAATCTAGACAAAAAATCTAGAAAAAAAATCTTGAAAAAAATCTAGAAAAAAAATCTAGAAAAAAAATCTAGAAAAAAATCTAGAAAAAAATTCTTGAAAAAAAATCTAGAAAAAAATCTAGAAAAAAAATCTAGAAAAAAAATCTAGAAAAAAAATCTAGAAAAAAAATCTAGACAAAAAATCTAGAAATAAAATCTATAAAATAAATCTAGAAAAAAATCTAGAAAAAAAATCTAGAAAAAAAATCTAGAAAAAAATTATTGAAAAAAAATCTAGAAAAAAAATCTAGAAAAAAAATCTAGAAAAAAATCTAGAAAAAAAATCTAGAAAAATATCTAGAAAAAAAATCTAGACAAAAAATCTAGAAAAAAAATCTAGAAAAAAAATCTAGAAAAAAAATCTTGAAAAAAAATCTAGAAAAAAAATCTTGAAAAAAATCTAGAAAAAAAATCTAGAAAAACAATCTAGAAAAAAATCTAGAAATAAAATCTATAAAATAAATCTAGAAAAAAATCTAGAAAAAAAATCTAGAAAAAAAATCTAGAAAAAAATCTAGAAAAAAAATCTAGAAAAAAAATCTAGAAAAAAAAATCTAGAAAAAAATCTAGAAAAAAATCTAGAAAAAAAATCTAGAAAAAAAATCTAGAAAAAAAATCTAGAAAAAAAATCTAGAAAAAAATCTAGAAAAAAAATCTAGAAAAAATCTAGAAAAAAATCTAGAAAAAAAATCTAGAAAAAAAATCTAGAAAAAAAATCTAGACAAAAAATCTAGAAAAAAATCTAGAAAAAAAATCTAGAAAAAAAACCTAGAAAAAAAATCTAGAAAAAAATCTAGAAAAAAAATCTAGAAAAAAAATCTTGAAAAAAATCTAGAAAAAAAATCTAGAAAAAAATCTAGAAAAAAAATCTAGAAAAAAAATCTAGAAAAAAAATCTAGAAAAAAATTCTAGAAAAAAAATCTAGAAAAAAATCTAGAAAAAAAATCTAGAAAAAAATCTAGAAAAAAAATCTAGAAAAAAAATCTAGAAAAAAATCTAGAAAAAAAATCTAGAAAAAAAATCTAGAAAAAAAATCTAGAAAAAAATCTAGAAAAAAAATCTATAAAATAAATCTAGAAAAAAATCTAGAAAAAAAATCTATAAAATAAATCTAGAAAAAAATATAGAAAAAAAATCTATAAAATAAATCTAGAAAAAAATCTAGAAAAAAAATCTAGAAAAAAAATCTAGAAAAAAATCTAGAAAAAAAATCTAGAAAAATATCTAGAAAAAAAATCTAGACAAAAAATCTAGAAAAAAAATCTAGAAAAAAATCTAGAAAAAAAATCTAGAAAAAAAATCTAGAAAAAAAATCTAGAAAAAAATCTAGAAAAAAAATCTAGAAAAAAAATCTAGAAAAAAAATCTAGAAAAAAAATCTAGAAAAAAATCTAGAAAAAAATCTAGAAAAAAAATCTAGAAAAAAAATCTTGAAAAAAAATCTAGAAAAAAAATCTAGAAAAAAATCTTGAAAAAAAATCTATAAAATAAATCTAGAAAAAAATCTAGAAAAAAAATCTAGAAAAAAAATCTAGAAAAAAATCTAGACAAAAAATCTAGAAAAAAAATCTTGAAAAAAATCTAGAAAAAAAATCTAGAAAAAAATCTAGAAAAAAAATCTAGAAAAAAAATCTAGAAAAAAAATCTAGAAAAAAAATCTAGACAAAAAATCTAGAAAAAAAATCTTGAAAAAAATCTAGAAAAAAAATCTAGAAAAAAAATCTAGAAAAAAATCTAGAAAAAAATTCTTGAAAAAAAATCTAGAAAAAAATCTAGAAAAAAAATCTAGAAAAAAAATCTAGAAAAAAAATCTAGAAAAAAAATCTAGACAAAAAATCTAGAAATAAAATCTATAAAATAAATCTAGAAAAAAATCTAGAAAAAAAATCTAGAAAAAAAATCTAGAAAAAAATCTAGAAAAAAAATCTAGAAAAAAAATCTAGAAAAAAAATCTAGAAAAAAATTATTGAAAAAAAATCTAGAAAAAAAATCTAGAAAAAAAATCTAGAAAAAAATCTAGAAAAAAAATCTAGAAAAATATCTAGAAAAAAAATCTAGACAAAAAATCTAGAAAAAAAATCTAGAAAAAAATCTAGAAAAAAAATCTTGAAAAAAAATCTAGAAAAAAAATCTTGAAAAAAATCTAGAAAAAAAATCTAGAAAAAAAATCTAGAAAAAAATCTAGAAATAAAATCTATAAAATAAATCTAGAAAAAAATCTAGAAAAAAAATCTAGAAAAAAAATCTAGAAAAATATCTAGAACAAAAATCTAGAAAAAAATTATTGAAAAAAAATCTAGAAAAAAATCTAGAAAAAAAATCTAGAAAAAAAATCTAGAAAAAAAATCTTGAAAAAAATCTAGAAAAAAAATCTAGAAAAAAAATCTAGAAAAAAAATCTAGAAAAAAATCTAGAAAAAAAATCTAGAAAAATATCTAGAAAAAAAATCTAGACAAAAAATCTAGAAAAAAAATCTAGAAAAAAATCTAGAAAAAAAATCTTGAAAAAAAATCTAGAAAAAAAATCTTGAAAAAAATCTAGAAAAAAAATCTAGAAAAAAAATCTAGAAAAAAATCTAGAAATAAAATCTATAAAATAAATCTAGAAAAAAATCTAGAAAAAAAATCTAGAAAAAAAATCTAGAAAAATATCTAGAACAAAAATCTAGAAAAAAATTATTGAAAAAAAATCTAGAAAAAAATCTAGAAAAAAAATCTAGAAAAAAAATCTAGAAAAAAAATCTAGAAAAAAATCTTGAAAAAAAATCTAGAAAAAAAATCTAGAAAAAAAATCTAGAAAAAAAATCTAGAAAAAAATCTAGAAAAAAATCTAGAAAAAAAATCTTGAAAAAAAATCTAGAAAAAAAATCTTGAAAAAAATCTAGAAAAAAAATCTAGAAAAAAAATCTAGAAAAAAATCTAGAAATAAAATCTATAAAATAAATCTAGAAAAAAATCTAGAAAAAAAATCTAGAAAAAAAATCTAGAAAAATATCTAGAACAAAAATCTAGAAAAAAATTATTGAAAAAAAATCTAGAAAAAAATCTAGAAAAAAAATCTAGAAAAAAAATCTAGAAAAAAAATCTAGAAAAAAATCTTGAAAAAAAATCTAGAAAAAAAATCTAGAAAAAAAATCTAGAAAAAAAATCTAGAAAAAAATCTAGAAAAAAATCTAGAAAAAAAATCTAGAAAAAAAATCTAGAAAAAAAATCTAGAAAAAAAATCTAGAAAAAAATCTAGAAAAAAAATCTAGAAAAAAATCTAGAAAAAAAATCTAGAAAAAAAATCTAGAAAAAAAATCTAGAAAAAAAATCTAGAAAAAAATCTAGAAAAAAAATCTAGAAAATAAATCTAGAAAAAAATCTAGAAAAAAAATCTAGAAAAAAAATCTAGAAAAAAAATCTAGACAAAAAATCTAGAAAAAAAATCTAGAAAAAAAATCTAGAAAAAAATCTAGAAAAAAAATCTAGAAAAAAATTCTTGAAAAAAAATCTAGAAAAAAAATTTAGAAAATAAATCTCGAAAAGAATCTAGAAAAAAAATCTAGAAAAATATCTAGAAAAAAAATATAGAAAAAAAATCTAGAAAAAAAATCTAGAAAAAAAATCTTGAAAAAAATCTAGAAAAAAAATCTAGAAAAAAAATCTTGAAAAAAATCTAGAAAAAAAATCTAGAAAAAAATTCTTGAAAAAAAATCTAGAAAAAAAAATTAGAAAATAAATCTCGAAAAGAATCTAGAAAAAAAATCTAGAAAAAAAATCTAGAAAAAAATCTAGAAAAAAAATCTAGAAAAAAAATCTAGAAAAAAAATCTAGAAAAAAAATCTAGAAAAAAAATCTAGAAAAAAAATCTAGAAAAAAAATCTAGAAAAAAAATCTAGAAAAAAAATCTAGACAAAAAATCTAGAAAAAAAATCTAGAAAAAAATCTAGAAAAAAAATCTAGAAAAAAAATCTAGAAAAAAAATCTAGAAAAAAAATCTAGAAAAAAATCTAGAAAAAAATCTAGAAAAAAAATCTAGAAAAAAAATCTAGAAAAAAAATCTAGAAAAAAAATCTAGAAAAAAATCTAGAAAAAAAATCTATAAAATAAATCTAGAAAAAAATCTAGAAAAAAAATCTAGAAAAAAAATCTAGAAAAAAATCTAGAAAAAAAATCTAGAAAAAAAATCTAGAAAAAAAATCTAGACAAAAAATCTAGAAAAAAATCTAGAAAAAAATCTAGAAAAAAAATCTAGAAAAAAAATCTAGAAAAAAATCTAGAAAAAAAATCTAGAAAAAAAATCTAGAAAAAAATCTAGAAAAAAATCTAGAAAAAAAATCTAGAAAAAAAATCTAGAAAAAAAATCTAGAAAAAAAATCTAGAAAAAAATCTAGAAAAAAAATCTAGAAAAAATCTAGAAAAAAATCTAGAAAAAAAATCTAGAAAAAAAATCTAGAAAAAAAATCTAGACAAAAAATCTAGAAAAAAATCTAGAAAAAAAATCTAGAAAAAAAATCTAGAAAAAAATCTAGAAAAAAATCTAGAAAAAAAATCTAGAAAAAAAATCTAGAAAAAAATCTAGAAAAAAAATCTTGAAAGAAATCTAGATAAAAAATCTAGAAAAAAATCTAGAAAAAAATCTAGAAAAAAAATCTAGAAAAAAAATCTAGAAAAAAAATCTAGACAAAAAATCTTGAAAAAAATCTAGAAAAAAAATCTAGAAAAAAAATCTAGAAAAAAAATCTAGAAAAAAAATCTAGAAAAAAAATCTTGAAAAAAAATCTAGAAAAAAAATTTAGAAAATAAATCTCGAAAATAATCTAGAAAAAAAATCTAGAAAAAAAATCTAGAAAAAAATCTAGAAAAAAAATCTAGAAAAAAAATCTAGAAAAAAAATCTAGAAAAAAATCTAGAAAAAAAATCTAGAAAAAAAATCTAGAAAAAAAATCTAGAAAAAAAATCTAGAAAAAAATCTAGAAAAAAAATCTAGAAAATAAATCTAGAAAAAAATCTAGAAAAAAAATCTAGAAAAAAAATCTAGAAAAAAAATCTAGACAAAAAATCTAGAAAAAAAATCTAGAAAAAAAATCTAGAAAAAAATCTAGAAAAAAAATCTAGAAAAAAATTATTGAAAAAAAATCTAGAAAAAAAATTTAGAAAATAAATCTCGAAAAGAATCTAGAAAAAAAATCTAGAAAAATATCTAGAAAAAAAATATAGAAAAAAAATCTAGAAAAAAAATCTAGAAAAAAATCTTGAAAAAAATCTAGAAAAAAAATCTAGAAAAAAAATCTAGAAAAAAATCTAGAAAAAAAATCTAGAAAAAAATTCTTGAAAAAAAATCTAGAAAAAAAAATTAGAAAATAAATCTCGAAAAGAATCTAGAAAAAAAATCTAGAAAAAAAATCTAGAAAAAAATCTAGAAAAAAAATCTAGAAAAAAAATCTTGAAAAAAAATCTAGAAAAAAAATTTAGAAAATAAATCTCGAAAAGAATCTAGAAAAAAAATCTAGAAAAAAAATCTAGAAAAAAATCTAGAAAAAAAATCTAGAAAAAAAATCTAGAAAAAAAATCTAGAAAAAAATCTAGAAAAAAAATCTAGAAAAAAAATCTAGAAAAAAAATCTAGAAAAAAAATCTAGAAAAAAATCTAGAAAAAAAATCTAGAAAATAAATCTAGAAAAAAATCTAGAAAAAAAATCTAGAAAAAAAATCTAGAAAAAAAATCTAGACAAAAAATCTAGAAAAAAAATCTAGAAAAAAAATCTAGAAAAAAATCTAGAAAAAAAATCTAGAAAAAAATTCTTGAAAAAAAATCTAGAAAAAAAATTTAGAAAATAAATCTCGAAAAGAATCTAGAAAAAAAATCTAGAAAAATATCTAGAAAAAAAATCTAGAAAAAAAATCTAGAAAAAAAATCTAGAAAAAAAATCTTGAAAAAAATCTAGAAAAAAATCTAGAAAAAAAATCTAGAAAAAAAATCTAGAAAAAAAATCTAGAAAAAAAATCTAGAAAAAAATCTAGAAAAAAAATCTATAAAATAAATCTAGAAAAAAATCTAGAAAAAAAATCTAGAAAAAAAATCTAGAAAAAAATCTAGAAAAAAAATCTAGAAAAAAAATCTAGAAAAAAAATCTAGACAAAAAATCTAGAAAAAAATCTAGAAAAAAATCTAGAAAAAAAATCTAGAAAAAAAATCTAGAAAAAAATCTAGAAAAAAAATCTAGAAAAAAAATCTAGAAAAAAATCTAGAAAAAAATCTAGAAAAAAAATCTAGAAAAAAAATCTAGAAAAAAAATCTAGAAAAAAAATCTAGAAAAAAATCTAGAAAAAAAATCTAGAAAAAATCTAGAAAAAAATCTAGAAAAAAAATCTAGAAAAAAAATCTAGAAAAAAAATCTAGACAAAAAATCTAGAAAAAAATCTAGAAAAAAAATCTAGAAAAAAAATCTAGAAAAAAATCTAGAAAAAAATCTAGAAAAAAAATCTAGAAAAAAAATCTAGAAAAAAATCTAGAAAAAAAATCTTGAAAGAAATCTAGATAAAAAATCTAGAAAAAAATCTAGAAAAAAATCTAGAAAAAAAATCTAGAAAAAAAATCTAGAAAAAAAATCTAGACAAAAAATCTTGAAAAAAATCTAGAAAAAAAATCTAGAAAAAAAATCTAGAAAAAAAATCTAGAAAAAAAATCTAGAAAAAAAATCTTGAAAAAAAATCTAGAAAAAAAATTTAGAAAATAAATCTCGAAAATAATCTAGAAAAAAAATCTAGAAAAAAAATCTAGAAAAAAATCTAGAAAAAAAATCTAGAAAAAAAATCTAGAAAAAAAATCTAGAAAAAAATCTAGAAAAAAAATCTAGAAAAAAAATCTAGAAAAAAAATCTAGAAAAAAAATCTAGAAAAAAATCTAGAAAAAAAATCTAGAAAATAAATCTAGAAAAAAATCTAGAAAAAAAATCTAGAAAAAAAATCTAGAAAAAAAATCTAGACAAAAAATCTAGAAAAAAAATCTAGAAAAAAAATCTAGAAAAAAATCTAGAAAAAAAATCTAGAAAAAAATTATTGAAAAAAAATCTAGAAAAAAAATTTAGAAAATAAATCTCGAAAAGAATCTAGAAAAAAAATCTAGAAAAATATCTAGAAAAAAAATATAGAAAAAAAATCTAGAAAAAAAATCTAGAAAAAAAATCTTGAAAAAAATCTAGAAAAAAAATCTAGAAAAAAAATCTAGAAAAAAATCTAGAAAAAAAATCTAGAAAAAAATTCTTGAAAAAAAATCTAGAAAAAAAAATTAGAAAATAAATCTCGAAAAGAATCTAGAAAAAAAATCTAGAAAAAAAATCTAGAAAAAAATCTAGAAAAAAAATCTAGAAAAAAAATCTTGAAAAAAAATCTAGAAAAAAAATTTAGAAAATAAATCTCGAAAAGAATCTAGAAAAAAAATCTAGAAAAAAAATCTAGAAAAAAATCTAGAAAAAAAATCTAGAAAAAAAATCTAGAAAAAAAATCTAGAAAAAAATCTAGAAAAAAAATCTAGAAAAAAAATCTAGAAAAAAAATCTAGAAAAAAAATCTAGAAAAAAATCTAGAAAAAAAATCTAGAAAATAAATCTAGAAAAAAATCTAGAAAAAAAATCTAGAAAAAAAATCTAGAAAAAAAATCTAGACAAAAAATCTAGAAAAAAAATCTAGAAAAAAAATCTAGAAAAAAATCTAGAAAAAAAATCTAGAAAAAAATTCTTGAAAAAAAATCTAGAAAAAAAATTTAGAAAATAAATCTCGAAAAGAATCTAGAAAAAAAATCTAGAAAAATATCTAGAAAAAAAATATAGAAAAAAAATCTAGAAAAAAAATCTAGAAAAAAAATCTTGAAAAAAATCTAGAAAAAAATCTAGAAAAAAAATCTAGAAAAAAAATCTAGAAAAAAAATCTAGAAAAAAAATCTAGAAAAAAATCTAGAAAAAAAATCTATAAAATAAATCTAGAAAAAAATCTAGAAAAAAAATCTAGAAAAAAAATCTAGAAAAAAATCTAGAAAAAAAATCTAGAAAAAAAATCTAGAAAAAAAATCTAGACAAAAAATCTAGAAAAAAATCTAGAAAAAAATCTAGAAAAAAAATCTAGAAAAAAAATCTAGAAAAAAATCTAGAAAAAAAATCTAGAAAAAAAATCTAGAAAAAAATCTAGAAAAAAATCTAGAAAAAAAATCTAGAAAAAAAATCTAGAAAAAAAATCTAGAAAAAAAATCTAGAAAAAAATCTAGAAAAAAAATCTAGAAAAAATCTAGAAAAAAATCTAGAAAAAAAATCTAGAAAAAAAATCTAGAAAAAAAATCTAGACAAAAAATCTAGAAAAAAATCTAGAAAAAAAATCTAGAAAAAAAATCTAGAAAAAAATCTAGAAAAAAATCTAGAAAAAAAATCTAGAAAAAAAATCTAGAAAAAAATCTAGAAAAAAAATCTTGAAAGAAATCTAGATAAAAAATCTAGAAAAAAATCTAGAAAAAAATCTAGAAAAAAAATCTAGAAAAAAAATCTAGAAAAAAAATCTAGACAAAAAATCTTGAAAAAAATCTAGAAAAAAAATCTAGAAAAAAAATCTAGAAAAAAAATCTAGAAAAAAAATCTTGAAAAAAAATCTAGAAATAAAATTTAGAAAATAAATCTCGAAAAGAATCTAGAAAAAAAATCTAGAAAAAAAATCTAGAAATAAATCTAGAAAAAAAATCTAGAAAAAAAATCTAGAAAAAAAATCTAGAAAAAAATCTAGAAAAAAAATCTAGAAAAAAAATCTAGAAAAAAAATCTAGAAAAAAAATCTAGAAAAAAATCTAGAAAAAAAATCTAGAAAATAAATCTAGAAAAAAATCTAGAAAAAAAATCTAGAAAAAAAATCTAGAAAAAAAATCTAGACAAAAAATCTAGAAAAAAAATCTAGAAAAAAAATCTAGAAAAAAATCTAGAAAAAAAATCTAGAAAAAAATTATTGAAAAAAAATCTAGAAAAAAAATTTAGAAAATAAATCTCGAAAAGAATCTAGAAAAAAAATCTAGAAAAATATCTAGAAAAAAAATATAGAAAAAAAATCTAGAAAAAAAATCTAGAAAAAAAATCTTGAAAAAAATCTAGAAAAAAAATCTAGAAAAAAAATCTAGAAAAAAATCTAGAAAAAAAATCTAGAAAAAAATTCTTGAAAAAAAATCTAGAAAAAAAAATTAGAAAATAAATCTCGAAAAGAATCTAGAAAAAAAATCTAGAAAAAAAATCTAGAAAAAAATCTAGAAAAAAAATCTAGAAAAAAAATCTTGAAAAAAAATCTAGAAAAAAAATTTAGAAAATAAATCTCGAAAAGAATCTAGAAAAAAAATCTAGAAAAAAAATCTAGAAAAAAATCTAGAAAAAAAATCTAGAAAAAAAATCTAGAAAAAAAATCTAGAAAAAAATCTAGAAAAAAAATCTAGAAAAAAAATCTAGAAAAAAAATCTAGAAAAAAAATCTAGAAAAAAATCTAGAAAAAAAATCTAGAAAATAAATCTAGAAAAAAATCTAGAAAAAAAATCTAGAAAAAAAATCTAGAAAAAAAATCTAGACAAAAAATCTAGAAAAAAAATCTAGAAAAAAAATCTAGAAAAAAATCTAGAAAAAAAATCTAGAAAAAAATTCTTGAAAAAAAATCTAGAAAAAAAATTTAGAAAATAAATCTCGAAAAGAATCTAGAAAAAAAATCTAGAAAAATATCTAGAAAAAAAATATAGAAAAAAAATCTAGAAAAAAAATCTAGAAAAAAAATCTTGAAAAAAATCTAGAAAAAAAATCTAGAAAAAAAATCTTGAAAAAAATCTAGAAAAAAAATCTAGAAAAAAATTCTTGAAAAAAAATCTAGAAAAAAAAATTAGAAAATAAATCTCGAAAAGAATCTAGAAAAAAAATCTAGAAAAAAATCTAGAAAAAAAATCTAGAAAAAAATTCTTGAAAAAAAATCTAGAAAAAAAAATTAGAAAATAAATCTCGAAAAGAATCTAGAAAAAAAATCTAGAAAAAAAATCTAGAAAAAAATCTAGAAAAAAAATCTAGAAAAAAAATCTTGAAAAAAAATCTAGAAAAAAAATTTAGAAAATAAATCTCGAAAAGAATCTAGAAAAAAAATCTAGAAAAAAAATCTAGAAAAAAATCTAGAAAAAAAATCTAGAAAAAAAATCTAGAAAAAAAATCTAGAAAAAAATCTAGAAAAAAAATCTAGAAAAAAAATCTAGAAAAAAAATCTAGAAAAAAAATCTAGAAAAAAATCTAGAAAAAAAATCTAGAAAATAAATCTAGAAAAAAATCTAGAAAAAAAATCTAGAAAAAAAATCTAGAAAAAAAATCTAGACAAAAAATCTAGAAAAAAAATCTAGAAAAAAAATCTAGAAAAAAATCTAGAAAAAAAATCTAGAAAAAAATTCTTGAAAAAAAATCTAGAAAAAAAATTTAGAAAATAAATCTCGAAAAGAATCTAGAAAAAAAATCTAGAAAAATATCTAGAAAAAAAATATAGAAAAAAAATCTAGAAAAAAAATCTAGAAAAAAAATCTTGAAAAAAATCTAGAAAAAAAATCTAGAAAAAAAATCTTGAAAAAAAATCTAGAAAAAAAATTTAGAAAATAAATCTCGAAAAGAATCTAGAAAAAAAATCTAGAAAAAAAATCTAGAAAAAAATCTAGAAAAAAAATCTAGAAAAAAAATCTAGAAAAAAAATCTAGAAAAAAATCTAGAAAAAAAATCTAGAAAAAAAATCTAGAAAAAAAATCTAGAAAAAAAATCTAGAAAAAAATCTAGAAAAAAAATCTAGAAAATAAATCTAGAAAAAAATCTAGAAAAAAAATCTAGAAAAAAAATCTAGAAAAAAAATCTAGACAAAAAATCTAGAAAAAAAATCTAGAAAAAAAATCTAGAAAAAAATCTAGAAAAAAAATCTAGAAAATAAATCTAGAAAAAAATCTAGAAAAAAAATCTAGAAAAAAAATCTAGAAAAAAAATCTAGAAAAAAATCTAGAAAAAAATCTAGAAAAAAATCTAGAAAAAAAATCTAGAAAAAAAATCTAGAAAAAAAATCTAGAAAAAAAATCTAGAAAAAAATCTAGAAAAAAAATCTATAAAATAAATCTAGAAAAAAATCTAGAAAAAAAATCTAGAAAAAAAATCTAGAAAAAAATCTAGAAAAAAAATCTAGAAAAAAAATCTAGAAAAAAAATCTAGACAAAAAATCTAGAAAAAAATCTAGAAAAAAATCTAGAAAAAAAATCTAGAAAAAAAATCTAGAAAAAAATCTAGAAAAAAAATCTAGAAAAAAAATCTAGAAAAAAATCTAGAAAAAAATCTAGAAAAAAAATCTAGAAAAAAAATCTAGAAAAAAAATCTAGAAAAAAAATCTAGAAAAAAATCTAGAAAAAAAATCTAGAAAAAATCTAGAAAAAAATCTAGAAAAAAAATCTAGAAAAAAAATCTAGAAAAAAAATCTAGACAAAAAATCTAGAAAAAAATCTAGAAAAAAAATCTAGAAAAAAAATCTAGAAAAAAATCTAGAAAAAAATCTAGAAAAAAAATCTAGAAAAAAAATCTAGAAAAAAATCTAGAAAAAAAATCTTGAAAGAAATCTAGATAAAAAATCTAGAAAAAAATCTAGAAAAAAATCTAGAAAAAAAATCTAGAAAAAAAATCTAGAAAAAAAATCTAGACAAAAAATCTTGAAAAAAATCTAGAAAAAAAATCTAGAAAAAAAATCTAGAAAAAAAATCTAGAAAAAAAATCTAGAAAAAAAATCTTGAAAAAAAATCTAGAAAAAAAATTTAGAAAATAAATCTCGAAAAGAATCTAGAAAAAAAATCTAGAAAAAAAATCTAGAAAAAAATCTAGAAAAAAAATCTAGAAAAAAAATCTAGAAAAAAAATCTAGAAAAAAAATCTTGAAAAAAATCTAGAAAAAAAATCTAGAAAAAAAATCTAGAAAAAAATCTAGAAAAAAAATCTAGAAAAAAATTCTTGAAAAAAAATCTAGAAAAAAAAATTAGAAAATAAATCTCGAAAAGAATCTAGAAAAAAAATCTAGAAAAAAAATCTAGAAAAAAATCTAGAAAAAAAATCTAGAAAAAAAATCTAGAAAAAAAATCTAGAAAAAAATCTAGAAAAAAATCTAGAAAAAAAATCTAGAAAAAAAATCTAGAAAAAAAATCTAGAAAAAAAATCTAGAAAAAAAATCTAGAAAAAAAATCTAGAAAAAAAATCTAGAAAAAAAATCTAGAAAAAAAATCTAGACAAAAAATCTAGAAAAAAAATCTAGAAAAAAATCTAGAAAAAAAATCTAGAAAAAAAATCTAGAAAAAAAATCTAGAAAAAAAATCTAGAAAAAAATCTAGAAAAAAATCTAGAAAAAAAATCTAGAAAAAAAATCTAGAAAAAAAATCTAGAAAAAAAATCTAGAAAAAAATCTAGAAAAAAATCTAGAAAAAAAATCTAGAAAAAAAATCTAGAAAAAAAATCTAGACAAAAAATCTTGAAAAAAATCTAGAAAAAAAATCTAGAAAAAAAATCTAGAAAAAAAATCTTGAAAAAAAATCTAGAAAAAAAATTTAGAAAATAAATCTCGAAAAGAATCTAGAAAAAAAATCTAGAAAAAAAATCTAGAAAAAAATCTAGAAAAAAAATCTAGAAAAAAAATCTAGAAAAAAAATCTAGAAAAAAATCTAGAAAAAAAATCTAGAAAAAAAATCTAGAAAAAAATCTAGAAAAAAAATCTAGAAAAAAAATCTAGAAAAAAAATATAGAAAAAAAATCTAGAAAAAAATCTAGAAAAAAAATCTAGAAAATAAATCTAGAAAAAAATCTAGAAAAAAAATCTAGAAAAAAAATCTAGAAAAAAAATCTAGAAAAAAATCTAGAAAAAAATCTAGAAAAAAAATCTAGAAAAAAAATCTAGAAAAAAAATCTAGAAAAAAAATCTAGAAAAAAATCTAGAAAAAAATCTAGAAAAAAAATCTAGAAAAAAAATCTAGAAAAAAAATCTAGACAAAAAATCTTGAAAAAAATCTAGAAAAAAAATCTAGAAAAAAAATCTAGAAAAAAAATCTTGAAAAAAAATCTAGAAAAAAAATTTAGAAAATAAATCTCGAAAAGAATCTAGAAAAAAAATCTAGAAAAAAAATCTAGAAAAAAATCTAGAAAAAAAATCTAGAAAAAAAATCTAGAAAAAAAATCTAGAAAAAAATCTAGAAAAAAAATCTAGAAAAAAAATCTAGAAAAAAATCTAGAAAAAAAATCTAGAAAAAAAATCTAGAAAAAAAATCTAGAAAAAAAATCTAGAAAAAAATCTAGAAAAAAAATCTAGAAAATAAATCTAGAAAAAAATCTAGAAAAAAAATCTAGAAAAAAAATCTAGAAAAAAAATCTAGACAAAAAATCTAGAAAAAAAATCTAGAAAAAAAATCTAGAAAAAAATCTAGAAAAAAAATCTAGAAAAAAATTCTTGAAAAAAAATCTAGAAAAAAAATTTAGAAAATAAATCTCGAAAAGAATCTAGAAAAAAAATCTAGAAAAATATCTAGAAAAAAAATATAGAAAAAAAATCTAGAAAAAAAATCTAGAAAAAAAATCTTGAAAAAAATCTAGAAAAAAAATCTTGAAAAAAAATCTAGAAAAAAATCTAGAAAAAAAATCTAGAAAAAAATTCTTGAAAAAAAATCTAGAAAAAAAAATTAGAAAATAAATCTCGAAAAGAATCTAGAAAAAAAATCTAGAAAAAAAATCTAGAAAAAAATCTAGAAAAAAAATCTAGAAAAAAAATCTAGAAAAAAAATCTAGAAAAAAATCTAGAAAAAAATCTAGAAAAAAAATCTAGAAAAAAAATCTAGAAAAAAAATCTAGAAAAAAAATCTAGAAAAAAAATCTAGAAAAAAAATCTAGAAAAAAAATCTAGAAAAAAAATCTATAAAATAAATCTAGAAAAAAAATCTAGAAAAATATCTAGAAAAAAAATCTAGACAAAAAATCTAGAAAAAAAATCTAGAAAAAAATCTAGAAAAAAAATCTAGAAAAAAAATCTAGAAAAAAAATCTTGAAAAAAATCTAGAAAAAAAATCTAGAAAAAAATCTAGAAAAAAATCTAGAAAAAAAATCTAGAAAAAAAATCTAGAAAAAAAATCTAGACAAAAAATCTAGAAAAAAAATCTTGAAAAAAAATATAGAAAAAAAATCTAGAAAAAAATCTAGAAAAAAAATCTAGAAAAATATCTAGAAAAAAAATCTAGACAAAAAATCTAGAAAAAAAATCTAGAAAAAAATCTAGAAAAAAAATCTTTAAAAAAAATCTAGAAAAAAAATCTTGAAAAAAATCTAGAAAAAAAATCTAGAAAAAAAATCTAGAAAAAAATCTAGAAAAAAATTCTTGAAAAAAAATCTAGAAAAAAATCTAGAAAAAAAATCTAGAAAAAAAATCTAGAAAAAAAACTAGAAAAAAAATCTAGAAAAATATCTAGAAAAAAAATCTAGAAAAAAAATCTAGAAAAAAAATCTAGAAAAAAAATCTAGAAAAAAAATCTAGACAAAAAATCTAGAAAAAAAATCTAGAAAAAAATCTAGAAAAAAAATCTAGAAAAAAAATCTAGAAAAAAAATCTAGAAAAAAAATCTAGAAAAAAATCTAGAAAAAAATCTAGAAAAAAAATCTAGAAAAAAAATCTAGAAAAAAAATCTAGAAAAAAAATCTAGAAAAAAATCTAGAAAAAAAATCTATAAAATAAATCTAGAAAAAAATCTAGAAAAAAAATCTAGAAAAAAAATCTAGAAAAAAATCTAGAAAAAAAATCTAGAAAAAAAATCTAGAAAAAAAATCTAGACAAAAAATCTAGAAAAAAAATCTAGAAAAAAATCTAGAAAAAAAATCTAGAAAAAAAATCTAGAAAAAAAATCTAGAAAAAAATCTAGGAAAAAAATCTAGAAAAAAAATCTAGAAAAAAAATCTAGAAAAAAAATCTAGAAAAAAATCTAGAAAAAAAATCTATAAAATAAATCTAGAAAAAAAATCTAGAAAAATATCTAGAAAAAAAATCTAGACAAAAAATCTAGAAAAAAAATCTAGAAAAAAATCTAGAAAAAAAATCTAGAAAAAAAATCTAGAAAAAAAATCTTGAAAAAAATCTAGAAAAAAAATCTAGAAAAAAATCTAGAAAAAAATCTAGAAAAAAAATCTAGAAAAAAAATCTAGACAAAAAATCTAGAAAAAAAATCTTGAAAAAAAATATAGAAAAAAAATCTAGAAAAAAATCTAGAAAAAAAATCTAGAAAAATATCTAGAAAAAAAATCTAGACAAAAAATCTAGAAAAAAAATCTAGAAAAAAATCTAGAAAAAAAATCTTTAAAAAAAATCTAGAAAAAAAATCTTGAAAAAAATCTAGAAAAAAAATCTAGAAAAAAAATCTAGAAAAAAATCTAGAAAAAAAATCTAGAAAAAAAATCTAGAAAAAAAATCTAGAAAAAAATCTAGAAAAAAATCTAGAAAAAAAATCTAGAAAAAAAATCTAGAAAAAAAATCTAGAAAAAAAATCTAGAAAAAAATCTAGAAAAAAAATCTATAAAATAAATCTAGAAAAAAATCTAGAAAAAAAATCTAGAAAAAAAATCTAGAAAAAAATCTAGAAAAAAAATCTAGAAAAAAAATCTAGAAAAAAAATCTAGACAAAAAATCTAGAAAAAAAATCTAGAAAAAAATCTAGAAAAAAAATCTAGAAAAAAAATCTAGAAAAAAAATCTAGAAAAAAATCTAGGAAAAAAATCTAGAAAAAAAATCTAGAAAAAAAATCTAGAAAAAAAATCTAGAAAAAAATCTAGAAAAAAAATCTATAAAATAAATCTAGAAAAAAAATCTAGAAAAATATCTAGAAAAAAAATCTAGACAAAAAATCTAGAAAAAAAATCTAGAAAAAAATCTAGAAAAAAAATCTAGAAAAAAAATCTAGAAAAAAAATCTTGAAAAAAATCTAGAAAAAAAATCTAGAAAAAAATCTAGAAAAAAATCTAGAAAAAAAATCTAGAAAAAAAATCTAGACAAAAAATCTAGAAAAAAAATCTTGAAAAAAAATATAGAAAAAAAATCTAGAAAAAAATCTAGAAAAAAAATCTAGAAAAATATCTAGAAAAAAAATCTAGACAAAAAATCTAGAAAAAAAATCTAGAAAAAAATCTAGAAAAAAAATCTTTAAAAAAAATCTAGAAAAAAAATCTTGAAAAAAATCTAGAAAAAAAATCTAGAAAAAAAATCTAGAAAAAAATCTAGAAAAAAATTCTTGAAAAAAAATCTAGAAAAAAATCTAGAAAAAAAATCTAGAAAAAAAATCTAGAAAAAAAACTAGAAAAAAAATCTAGAAAAATATCTAGAAAAAAAATCTAGAAAAAAAATCTAGAAAAAAAATCTAGAAAAAAATCTAGAAAAAAAATCTATAAAATAAATCTAGAAAAAAATCTAGAAAAAAAATCTAGAAAAAAAATCTAGAAAAAAATCTAGAAAAAAAATCTAGAAAAAAAATCTAGAAAAAAAATCTAGACAAAAAATCTAGAAAAAAAATCTAGAAAAAAATCTAGAAAAAAAATCTAGAAAAAAAATCTAGAAAAAAAATCTAGAAAAAAATCTAGGAAAAAAATCTAGAAAAAAAATCTAGAAAAAAAATCTAGAAAAAAAATCTAGAAAAAAATCTAGAAAAAAAATCTATAAAATAAATCTAGAAAAAAAATCTAGAAAAATATCTAGAAAAAAAATCTAGACAAAAAATCTAGAAAAAAAATCTAGAAAAAAATCTAGAAAAAAAATCTAGAAAAAAAATCTAGAAAAAAAATCTTGAAAAAAATCTAGAAAAAAAATCTAGAAAAAAATCTAGAAAAAAATCTAGAAAAAAAATCTAGAAAAAAAATCTAGACAAAAAATCTAGAAAAAAAATCTTGAAAAAAAATATAGAAAAAAAATCTAGAAAAAAATCTAGAAAAAAAATCTAGAAAAATATCTAGAAAAAAAATCTAGACAAAAAATCTAGAAAAAAAATCTAGAAAAAAATCTAGAAAAAAAATCTTTAAAAAAAATCTAGAAAAAAAATCTTGAAAAAAATCTAGAAAAAAAATCTAGAAAAAAAATCTAGAAAAAAATCTAGAAAAAAATTCTTGAAAAAAAATCTAGAAAAAAATCTAGAAAAAAAATCTAGAAAAAAAATCTAGAAAAAAAACTAGAAAAAAAATCTAGAAAAATATCTAGAAAAAAAATCTAGAAAAAAAATCTAGAAAAAAATCTAGAAAAAAAATCTAGAAAAAATCTAGAAAAAAATCTAGAAAAAAAATCTAGAAAAAAAATCTAGAAAAAAAATCTAGACAAAAAATCTAGAAAAAAATCTAGAAAAAAATCTAGAAAAAAATTCTAGAAAAATATCTAGAAAAAAAATCTAGAAAAAAAATCTTGAAAAAAAATCTAGAAAAAAAATCTTGAAAAAAATCTAGAAAAAAAATCTAGAAAAAAAATCTAGAAAAAAATCTAGAAAAAAATTATTGAAAAAAAATCTAGAAAAAAATCTAGAAAAAAAATCTAGAAAAAAAATCTAGAAAAAAAACTAGAAAAAAAATCTAGAAAAATATCTAGAAAAAAAATCTAGAAAAAAAATCTAGAAAAAAATCTAGAAAAAAAATCTAGAAAAAATCTAGAAAAAAATCTAGAAAAAAAATCTAGAAAAAAAATCTTGAAAAAAATCTAGAAAAAAAATCTAGAAAAAAATCTAGAAAAAAAATCTAGAAAAAAATTCTAGAAAAAAAATCTAGAAAAAAATTCTAGAAAAAAAATCTAGAAAAAAATCTAGAAAAAAAATCTAGAAAAAATCTAGAAAAAAAATCTAGAAAAAAAATCTAGAAAAAAATCTAGAAAAAAAATCTAGAAAAAAAATCT
This sequence comes from Oncorhynchus mykiss, assembly GCF_057628025.1. Lineage (NCBI taxonomy): Eukaryota > Metazoa > Chordata > Actinopteri > Salmoniformes > Salmonidae > Oncorhynchus > Oncorhynchus mykiss. The sequence continues at coordinate 60,180,693 of NC_143033.1, read as the reverse complement.
AGAAAAAAAATCTAGAAAAAAAATCTAGAAAAAAATCTAGAAAAAAATCTAGAAAAAAAATCTAGAAAAAAAATCTAGAAAAAAAATCTAGAAAAAAATCTAGAAAAAAAATCTAGAAAAAAAATCTAGAAAAAAAATCTAGAAAAAAAATCTAGAAAAAAATCTAGAAAAAAAATCTAGAAAATAAATCTAGAAAAAAATCTAGAAAAAAAATCTATAAAATAAATCTAGAAAAAAATCTAGAAAAAAAATCTAGAAAAAAAATCTAGAAAAAAAATCTAGACAAAAAATCTAGAAAAAAATCTAGAAAAAAATCTAGAAAAAAATTCTAGAAAAATATCTAGAAAAAAAATCTAGAAAAAAAATCTAGAAAAAAATCTAGAAAAAAAATCTAGAAAAAAAATCTTGAAAAAAATCTAGAAAAAAAATCTAGAAAAAAATCTAGAAAAAAAATCTAGAAAAAAAATCTAGAAAAAAAATCTAGAAAAAAATTCTAGAAAAAAAATCTAGAAAAAAATCTAGAAAAAAAATCTAGAAAAAAATCTAGAAAAAAAATCTAGAAAAAAATCTAGAAAAAAAATCTAGAAAAAAAATCTAGAAAAAAAATCTAGAAAAAAAATCTAGAAAAAAATCTAGAAAAAAATCTAGAAAAAAAATCTAGAAAAAAAATCTAGAAAAAAAATCTAGAAAAAAAATCTAGAAAAAAAATCTAGAAACAAATCTAGAAAAAAATTCTTGAAAAAAAATCTAGAAAAAAATCTAGAAAAAAAATCTAGAAAAAAAATCTAGAAAAAAAATCTAGAAAAAAAATCTAGAAAAAAATCTAGAAATAAAATCTATAAAATAAATCTAGAAAAAAATCTAGAAAAAAAATCTACAAAAAAAATCTAGAAAAAAATCTAGAAAAAAAATCTAGAAAAAAAATCTAGAAAAAAAATCTAGAAAAAAAATCTAGAAAAAAATCTAGAAAAAAAATCTAGAAAAATATCTAGAAAAAAAATCTAGACAAAAAATCTAGAAAAAAAATCTAGAAAAAAATCTAGAAAAAAAATCTAGAAAAAAATTCTTGAAAAAAAATCTAGAAAAAAAATCTAGAAAAAAAATCTAGAAAAAAAACTAGAAAAAAAATCTAGAAAAATATCTAGAAAAAAAATCTAGAAAAAAATCTAGAAAAAAAATCTAGAAAAAATCTAGAAAAAAATCTAGAAAAAAAATCTAGAAAAAAAATCTAGAAAAAAATCTAGAAAAAAAATCTAGAAAAAAAATCTTGAAAAAAATCTAGAAAAAAAATCTAGAAAAAAATCTAGAAAAAAAATCTAGAAAAAAAATCTAGAAAAAAAACTAGAAAAAAAATCTAGAAAAATATCTAGAAAAAAAATCTAGAAAAAAAATCTAGAAAAAAATCTAGAAAAAAAATCTAGAAAAAATCTAGAAAAAAATCTAGAAAAAAAATCTAGAAAAAAAATCTAGAAAAAAAATCTAGACAAAAAATCTAGAAAAAAATCTAGAAAAAAATCTAGAAAAAAATTCTAGAAAAATATCTAGAAAAAAAATCTAGAAAAAAAATCTTGAAAAAAAATCTAGAAAAAAAATCTTGAAAAAAATCTAGAAAAAAAATCTAGAAAAAAAATCTAGAAAAAAATCTAGAAAAAAATTATTGAAAAAAAATCTAGAAAAAAATCTAGAAAAAAAATCTAGAAAAAAAATCTAGAAAAAAAACTAGAAAAAAAATCTAGAAAAATATCTAGAAAAAAAATCTAGAAAAAAAATCTAGAAAAAAATCTAGAAAAAAAATCTAGAAAAAATCTAGAAAAAAATCTAGAAAAAAAATCTAGAAAAAAAATCTTGAAAAAAATCTAGAAAAAAAATCTAGAAAAAAATCTAGAAAAAAAATCTAGAAAAAAATTCTAGAAAAAAAATCTAGAAAAAAATTCTAGAAAAAAAATCTAGAAAAAAATCTAGAAAAAAAATCTAGAAAAAATCTAGAAAAAAAATCTAGAAAAAAAATCTAGAAAAAAAATCTAGAAAAAAAATCTAGAAAAAAATCTAGAAAAAAATCTAGAAAAAAAATCTAGAAAAAAAATCTAGAAAAAAAATCTAGAAAAAAATCTAGAAAAAAAATCTAGAAAAAAAATCTAGAAAAAAAATCTAGAAAAAAAATCTAGAAAAAAATCTAGAAAAAAAATCTATAAAATAAATCTAGAAAAAAATCTAGAAAAAAAATCTATAAAATAAATCTAGAAAAAAATCTAGAAAAAAAATCTAGAAAAAAAATCTAGAAAAAAAATCTAGACAAAAAATCTAGAAAAAAATCTAGAAAAAAATCTAGAAAAAAATTCTAGAAAAATATCTAGAAAAAAAATCTAGAAAAAAAATCTAGAAAAAAATCTAGAAAAAAAATCTAGAAAAAAAATCTTGAAAAAAATCTAGAAAAAAAATCTAGAAAAAAATCTAGAAAAAAAATCTAGAAAAAAAATCTAGAAAAAAATTCTAGAAAAAAATTCTAGAAAAAAAATCTAGAAAAAAATCTAGAAAAAAAATCTAGAAAAAAATCTAGAAAAAAAATCTAGAAAAAAAATCTAGAAAAAAATCTAGAAAAAAAATCTAGAAAAATATCTAGAAAAAAAATCTTGAAAAAAATCTAGAAAAAAAATCTAGAAAAAAAACTAGAAAAAAAATCTAGAAAAATATCTAGAAAAAAAATCTAGAAAAAAAATCTAGAAAAAAATCTAGAAAAAAAATCTAGAAAAAATCTAGAAAAAAATCTAGAAAAAAAATCTAGAAAAAAAATCTAGAAAAAAAATCTAGACAAAAAATCTAGAAAAAAATCTAGAAAAAAATCTAGAAAAAAATTCTAGAAAAATATCTAGAAAAAAAATCTAGAAAAAAAATCTTGAAAAAAAATCTAGAAAAAAAATCTTGAAAAAAATCTAGAAAAAAAATCTTGAAAAAAATCTAGAAAAAAAATCTAGAAAAAAATCTAGAAAAAAAATCTAGAAAAAAAATCTAGAAAAAAATTCTAGAAAAAAATTCTAGAAAAAAAATCTAGAAAAAAATCTAGAAAAAAAATCTAGAAAAAAATCTAGAAAAAAAATCTAGAAAAAAAATCTAGAAAAAAATCTAGAAAAAAAATCTAGAAAAATATCTAGAAAAAAAATCTTGAAAAAAATCTAGAAAAAAAATCTAGAAAAAAAACTAGAAAAAAAATCTAGAAAAATATCTAGAAAAAAAATCTAGAAAAAAAATCTAGAAAAAAATCTAGAAAAAAAATCTAGAAAAAATCTAGAAAAAAATCTAGAAAAAAAATCTAGAAAAAAAATCTAGAAAAAAAATCTAGACAAAAAATCTAGAAAAAAATCTAGAAAAAAATCTAGAAAAAAATTCTAGAAAAATATCTAGAAAAAAAATCTAGAAAAAAAATCTTGAAAAAAAATCTAGAAAAAAAATCTTGAAAAAAATCTAGAAAAAAAATCTAGAAAAAAAATCTAGAAAAAAATCTAGAAAAAAATTATTGAAAAAAAATCTAGAAAAAAATCTAGAAAAAAAATCTAGAAAAAAAATCTAGAAAAAAAACTAGAAAAAAAATCTAGAAAAATATCTAGAAAAAAAATCTAGAAAAAAAATCTAGAAAAAAATCTAGAAAAAAAATCTAGAAAAAATCTAGAAAAAAATCTAGAAAAAAAATCTAGAAAAAAAATCTTGAAAAAAATCTAGAAAAAAAATCTAGAAAAAAATCTAGAAAAAAAATATAGAAAAAAATTCTAGAAAAAAAATCTAGAAAAAAATTCTAGAAAAAAAATCTAGAAAAAAATCTAGAAAAAAAATCTAGAAAAAATCTAGAAAAAAAATCTAGAAAAAAAATCTAGAAAAAAATCTAGAAAAAAAATCTAGAAAAAAAATCTAGAAAAAAAATCTAGAAAAAAAATCTAGAAAAAAATCTAGAAAAAAATCTAGAAAAAAAATCTAGAAAAAAAATCTAGAAAAAAAATCTAGAAAAAAATCTAGAAAAAAAATCTAGAAAAAAAATCTAGAAAAAAAATCTAGAAAAAAAATCTAGAAAAAAATCTAGAAAAAAAATCTAGAAAAAAAATCTAGAAAAAAATCTAGAAAAAAAATCTATAAAATAAATCTAGAAAAAAATCTAGAAAAAAAATCTAGAAAAAAAATCTAGAAAAAAAATCTAGACAAAAAATCTAGAAAAAAATCTAGAAAAAAATCTAGAAAAAAATTCTAGAAAAATATCTAGAAAAAAAATCTAGAAAAAAAATCTAGAAAAAAATCTAGAAAAAAAATCTAGAAAAAAAATCTTGAAAAAAATCTAGAAAAAAAATCTAGAAAAAAATCTAGAAAAAAAATCTAGAAAAAAAATCTAGAAAAAAATCTAGAAAAAAAATCTAGAAAAAAATCTAGAAAAAAAATCTAGAAAAAAAATCTAGAAAAAAATCTAGAAAAAAAATCTAGAAAAAAAATCTAGAAAAAAAATCTAGAAAAAAAATCTAGAAAAAAATCTAGAAAAAAATCTAGAAAAAAAATCTAGAAAAAAAATCTAGAAAAAAAATCTAGAAAAAAAATCTAGAAAAAAAATCTAGAAACAAATCTAGAAAAAAATTCTTGAAAAAAAATCTAGAAAAAAATCTAGAAAAAAAATCTAGAAAAAAAATCTAGAAAAAAAATCTAGAAAAAAAATCTAGAAAAAAATCTAGAAATAAAATCTATAAAATAAATCTAGAAAAAAATCTAGAAAAAAAATCTACAAAAAAAATCTAGAAAAAAATCTAGAAAAAAAATCTAGAAAAAAAATCTAGAAAAAAAATCTAGAAAAAAAATCTAGAAAAAAATCTAGAAAAAAAATCTAGAAAAATATCTAGAAAAAAAATCTAGACAAAAAATCTAGAAAAAAAATCTAGAAAAAAATCTAGAAAAAAAATCTAGAAAAAAATTCTTGAAAAAAAATCTAGAAAAAAAATCTAGAAAAAAAATCTAGAAAAAAAACTAGAAAAAAAATCTAGAAAAATATCTAGAAAAAAAATCTAGAAAAAAATCTAGAAAAAAAATCTAGAAAAAATCTAGAAAAAAATCTAGAAAAAAAATCTAGAAAAAAAATCTAGAAAAAAATCTAGAAAAAAAATCTAGAAAAAAAATCTTGAAAAAAATCTAGAAAAAAAATCTAGAAAAAAATCTAGAAAAAAAATCTAGAAAAAAAATCTAGAAAAAAAACTAGAAAAAAAATCTAGAAAAATATCTAGAAAAAAAATCTAGAAAAAAAATCTAGAAAAAAATCTAGAAAAAAAATCTAGAAAAAATCTAGAAAAAAATCTAGAAAAAAAATCTAGAAAAAAAATCTAGAAAAAAAATCTAGACAAAAAATCTAGAAAAAAATCTAGAAAAAAATCTAGAAAAAAATTCTAGAAAAATATCTAGAAAAAAAATCTAGAAAAAAAATCTTGAAAAAAAATCTAGAAAAAAAATCTTGAAAAAAATCTAGAAAAAAAATCTAGAAAAAAAATCTAGAAAAAAATCTAGAAAAAAATTATTGAAAAAAAATCTAGAAAAAAATCTAGAAAAAAAATCTAGAAAAAAAATCTAGAAAAAAAACTAGAAAAAAAATCTAGAAAAATATCTAGAAAAAAAATCTAGAAAAAAAATCTAGAAAAAAATCTAGAAAAAAAATCTAGAAAAAATCTAGAAAAAAATCTAGAAAAAAAATCTAGAAAAAAAATCTTGAAAAAAATCTAGAAAAAAAATCTAGAAAAAAATCTAGAAAAAAAATCTAGAAAAAGATTCTAGAAAAAAAATCTAGAAAAAAATTCTAGAAAAAAAATCTAGAAAAAAATCTAGAAAAAAAATCTAGAAAAAATCTAGAAAAAAAATCTAGAAAAAAAATCTAGAAAAAAAATCTAGAAAAAAAATCTAGAAAAAAATCTAGAAAAAAAATCTAGAAAAAAAATCTAGAAAAAAAATCTATAAAATAAATCTAGAAAAAAATCTAGAAAAAAAATCTAGAAAAAAAATCTAGAAAAAAAATCTAGAAAAAAAATCTAGAAAAAAATCTAGAAAAAAAATCTATAAAATAAATCTAGAAAAAAATCTAGAAAAAAAATCTATAAAATAAATCTAGAAAAAAATCTAGAAAAAAAATCTAGAAAAAAAATCTAGAAAAAAAATCTAGACAAAAAATCTAGAAAAAAATCTAGAAAAAAATCTAGAAAAAAATTCTAGAAAAATATCTAGAAAAAAAATCTAGAAAAAAAATCTAGAAAAAAATCTAGAAAAAAAATCTAGAAAAAAAATCTTGAAAAAAATCTAGAAAAAAAATCTAGAAAAAAATCTAGAAAAAAAATCTAGAAAAAAAATCTAGAAAAAAAATCTAGAAAAAAATTCTAGAAAAAAAATCTAGAAAAAAATCTAGAAAAAAAATCTAGAAAAAAATCTAGAAAAAAAATCTAGAAAAAAAATCTAGAAAAAAATCTAGAAAAAAAATCTAGAAAAAAAATCTAGAAAAAAAATCTAGAAAAAAAATCTAGAAAAAAATCTAGAAAAAAATCTAGAAAAAAAATCTAGAAAAAAAATCTAGAAAAAAAATCTAGAAAAAAAATCTAGAAAAAAAATCTAGAAACAAATCTAGAAAAAAATTCTTGAAAAAAAATCTAGAAAAAAATCTAGAAAAAAAATCTAGAAAAAAAATCTAGAAAAAAAATCTAGAAAAAAAATCTAGAAAAAAATCTAGAAATAAAATCTATAAAATAAATCTAGAAAAAAATCTAGAAAAAAAATCTACAAAAAAAATCTAGAAAAAAATCTAGAAAAAAAATCTAGAAAAAAAATCTAGAAAAAAAATCTAGAAAAAAAATCTAGAAAAAAAATCTAGAAAAAAATCTAGAAAAAAAATCTAGAAAAATATCTAGAAAAAAAATCTAGACAAAAAATCTAGAAAAAAAATCTAGAAAAAAATCTAGAAAAAAAATCTAGAAAAAAATTCTTGAAAAAAAATCTAGAAAAAAAATCTAGAAAAAAAATCTAGAAAAAAAACTAGAAAAAAAATCTAGAAAAATATCTAGAAAAAAAATCTAGAAAAAAATCTAGAAAAAAAATCTAGAAAAAATCTAGAAAAAAATCTAGAAAAAAAATCTAGAAAAAAAATCTAGAAAAAAATCTAGAAAAAAAATCTAGAAAAAAAATCTTGAAAAAAATCTAGAAAAAAAATCTAGAAAAAAATCTAGAAAAAAAATCTAGAAAAAAAATCTAGAAAAAAAATCTAGAAAAAAATTCTAGAAAAAAAATCTAGAAAAAAATCTAGAAAAAAAATCTAGAAAAAAATCTAGAAAAAAAATCTAGAAAAAAAATCTAGAAAAAAAATCTAGAAAAAAATCTAGAAAAAAAATCTATAAAATAAATCTAGAAAAAAATCTAGAAAAAAAATCTATAAAATAAATCTAGAAAAAAATCTAGAAAAAAAATCTATAAAATAAATCTAGAAAAAAATCTAGAAAAAAAATCTAGAAAAAAAATCTAGAAAAAAATCTAGAAAAAAAATCTATAAAATAAATCTAGAAAAAAATCTAGAAAAAAAATCTAGAAAAAAAATCTAGACAAAAAATCTAGAAAAAAAATCTTGAAAAAAATCTAGAAAAAAAATCTAGAAAAAAAATCTAGAAAAAAATCTAGAAAAAAATTCTTGAAAAAAAATCTAGAAAAAAATCTAGAAAAAAAATCTAGAAAAAAAATCTAGAAAAAAAATCTAGAAAAAAAATCTAGAAAAAAATCTAGAAAAAAAATCTATAAAATAAATCTAGAAAAAAATCTAGAAAAAAAATCTATAAAATAAATCTAGAAAAAAATATAGAAAAAAAATCTATAAAATAAATCTAGAAAAAAATCTAGAAAAAAAATCTAGAAAAAAAATCTAGAAAAAAATCTAGAAAAAAAATCTATAAAATAAATCTAGAAAAAAATCTAGAAAAAAAATCTGTAAAATAAATCTAGAAAAAAATCTAGAAAAAAAATATATAAAATAAATCTAGAAAAAAATCTAGAAAAAAAATCTAGAAAAAAAATCTAGAAAAAAAATCTAGAAAAAAAATCTAGAAAAAAAATCTAGAAAAAAAATCTAGACAAAAAATCTAGAAAAAAAATCTTGAAAAAAATCTAGAAAAAAAATCTAGAAAAAAAATCTCGAAAAAAATCTAGAAAAAAATTCTTGAAAAAAAATCTAGAAAAAAATCTAGAAAAAAAATCTAGAAAAAAAATCTAGAAAAAAAATCTAGAAAAAAAATCTAGAAAAAAAATCTAGAAAAAAAATCTAGACAAAAAATCTAGAAAAAAATCTAGAAAAAAATCTAGAAAAAAATTCTAGAAAAATATCTAGAAAAAAAATCTAGAAAAAAAATCTAGAAAAAAAATCTAGAAAAAAATCTAGAAAAAAATCTAGAAAAGAAATCTAGAAAAAAAATCTAGAAAAAAATATAGAAAAAAAATCTATAAAATAAATCTAGAAAAAAATCTAGAAAAAAAATCTAGAAAAAAAATCTAGAAAAAAATCTAGAAAAAAAATCTATAAAATAAATCTAGAAAAAAATCTAGAAAAAAAATCTATAAAATAAATCTAGAAAAAAATCTAGAAAAAAAATCTAGAAAAAAAATCTAGAAAAAAAATCTAGACAAAAAATCTAGAAAAAAATCTAGAAAAAAATCTAGAAAAAAATTCTAGAAAAATATCTAGAAAAAAAATCTAGAAAAAAAATCTAGAAAAAAAATCTAGAAAAAAATCTAGAAAAAAATCTAGAAAAAAAATCTAGAAAAAAAATCTAGAAAAAAAATCTAGAAAAAAATCTAGAAAAAAAATCTAGAAAAAAATCTAGAAAAAAATCTAGAAAAAAAATCTAGAAAAAAAATCTAGAAAAAAAATCTAGAAAAAAATCTAGAAAAAAAATCTAGAAAAAAAATCTAGAAAAAAAATCTAGAAAAAAAATCTAGAAAAAAATCTAGAAAAAAAATCTATAAAATAAATCTAGAAAAAAATCTAGAAAAAAAATCTATAAAATAAATCTAGAAAAAAATCTAGAAAAAAAATCTATAAAATAAATCTAGAAAAAAATCTAGAAAAAAAATCTAGAAAAAAAATCTAGAAAAAAAATCTAGAAAAAAAATCTAGAAAAAAAATCTAGAAAAAAAATATAGACAAAAAATCTAGAAAAAAAATCTTGAAAAAAATCTAGAAAAAAAATCTAGAAAAAAAATCTAGAAAAAAATCTAGAAAAAAATTCTTGAAAAAAAATCTAGAAAAAAATCTAGAAAAAAAATCTAGAAAAAAATTCTTGAAAAAAAATCTAGAAAAAAATCTAGAAAAAAAATCTAGAAAAAAAATCTAGAAAAAAAATCTAGAAAAAAATCTAGAAAAAAAATCTAGAAAAATATCTAGAAAAAAAATCTAGAAAAAAAATCTAGAAAAAAAATCTAGAAAAAAAACTAGAAAAAAAATCTAGAAAAATATCTAGAAAAAAAATCTAGAAAAAAATCTAGAAAAAAAAATCTAGAAAAAATCTAGAAAAAAATCTAGAAAAAAAATCTAGAAAAAAAATCTAGAAAAAAATCTAGAAAAAAAATCTAGAAAAAAAATCTAGAAAAAAAATCTAGAAAAAAAATCTAGAAAAAAATCTAGAAAAAAAATCTAGAAAAAAAATCTAGAAAAAAAATCTAGAAAAAAAATCTAGAAAAAAAATCTAGAAACAAATCTAGAAAAAAATTCTTGAAAAAAAATCTAGAAAAAAATCTAGAAAAAAAATCTAGAAAAAAAATCTAGAAAAAAAATCTAGAAAAAAAATCTAGAAAAAAATCTAGAAATAAAATCTATAAAATAAATCTAGAAAAAAATCTAGAAAAAAAATCTAGAAAAAAAATCTAGAAAAAAATCTAGAAAAAAAATCTAGAAAAAAAATCTAGAAAAAAAATCTAGAAAAAAAATCTAGAAAAAAATCTAGAAAAAAAATCTAGAAAAATATCTAGAAAAAAAATCTAGACAAAAAATCTAGAAAAAAAATCTAGAAAAAAATCTAGAAAAAAAATCTAGAAAAAAAATCTAGAAAAAAATCTAGAAAAAAAATCTAGAAAAAAAATCTAGAAAAAAAACTAGAAAAAAAATCTAGAAAAATATCTAGAAAAAAAATCTAGAAAAAAAATCTAGAAAAAAATCTAGAAAAAAAATCTAGAAAAAATCTAGAAAAAAATCTAGAAAAAAAATCTAGAAAAAAAATCTAGAAAAAAAATCTAGACAAAAAATCTAGAAAAAAATCTAGAAAAAAATCTAGAAAAAAATTCTAGAAAAATATCTAGAAAAAAAATCTAGAAAAAAAATCTTGAAAAAAAATCTAGAAAAAAAATCTTGAAAAAAATCTAGAAAAAAAATCTAGAAAAAAAATCTAGAAAAAAATCTAGAAAAAAATTATTGAAAAAAAATCTAGAAAAAAATCTAGAAAAAAAATCTAGAAAAAAAATCTAGAAAAAAAACTAGAAAAAAAATCTAGAAAAATATCTAGAAAAAAAATCTAGAAAAAAAATCTAGAAAAAAATCTAGAAAAAAAATCTAGAAAAAATCTAGAAAAAAATCTAGAAAAAAAATCTAGAAAAAAAATCTTGAAAAAAATCTAGAAAAAAAATCTAGAAAAAAATCTAGAAAAAAAATCTAGAAAAAAATTCTAGAAAAAAAATCTAGAAAAAAATTCTAGAAAAAAAATCTAGAAAAAAATCTAGAAAAAAAATCTAGAAAAAATCTAGAAAAAAAATCTAGAAAAAAAATCTAGAAAAAAAATCTAGAAAAAAAATCTAGAAAAAAATCTAGAAAAAAATCTAGAAAAAAAATCTAGAAAAAAAATCTAGAAAAAAAATCTAGAAAAAAATCTAGAAAAAAAATCTAGAAAAAAAATCTAGAAAAAAAATCTAGAAAAAAAATCTAGAAAAAAATCTAGAAAAAAAATCTATAAAATAAATCTAGAAAAAAATCTAGAAAAAAAATCTATAAAATAAATCTAGAAAAAAATCTAGAAAAAAAATCTAGAAAAAAAATCTAGAAAAAAAATCTAGACAAAAAATCTAGAAAAAAATCTAGAAAAAAATCTAGAAAAAAATTCTAGAAAAATATCTAGAAAAAAAATCTAGAAAAAAAATCTAGAAAAAAATCTAGAAAAAAAATCTAGAAAAAAAATCTTGAAAAAAATCTAGAAAAAAAATCTAGAAAAAAATCTAGAAAAAAAATCTAGAAAAAAAATCTAGAAAAAAAATCTAGAAAAAAATTCTAGAAAAAAAATCTAGAAAAAAATCTAGAAAAAAAATCTAGAAAAAAATCTAGAAAAAAAATCTAGAAAAAAAATCTAGAAAAAAATCTAGAAAAAAAATCTAGAAAAAAAATCTAGAAAAAAAATCTAGAAAAAAAATCTAGAAAAAAATCTAGAAAAAAATCTAGAAAAAAAATCTAGAAAAAAAATCTAGAAAAAAAATCTAGAAAAAAAATCTAGAAAAAAAATCTAGAAACAAATCTAGAAAAAAATTCTTGAAAAAAAATCTAGAAAAAATCTAGAAAAAAAATCTAGAAAAAAAATCTAGAAAAAAAATCTAGAAAAAAAATCTAGAAAAAAATCTAGAAATAAAATCTATAAAATAAATCTAGAAAAAAATCTAGAAAAAAAATCTACAAAAAAAATCTAGAAAAAAATCTAGAAAAAAAATCTAGAAAAAAAATCTAGAAAAAAAATCTAGAAAAAAAATCTAGAAAAAAAATCTAGAAAAAAATCTAGAAAAAAAATCTAGAAAAATATCTAGAAAAAAAATCTAGACAAAAAATCTAGAAAAAAAATCTAGAAAAAAATCTAGAAAAAAAATCTAGAAAAAAATTCTTGAAAAAAAATCTAGAAAAAAAATCTAGAAAAAAAATCTAGAAAAAAAACTAGAAAAAAAATCTAGAAAAATATCTAGAAAAAAAATCTAGAAAAAAATCTAGAAAAAAAATCTAGAAAAAATCTAGAAAAAAATCTAGAAAAAAAATCTAGAAAAAAAATCTAGAAAAAAATCTAGAAAAAAAATCTAGAAAAAAAATCTTGAAAAAAATCTAGAAAAAAAATCTAGAAAAAAATCTAGAAAAAAAATCTAGAAAAAAAATCTAGAAAAAAAATCTAGAAAAAAATTCTAGAAAAAAAATCTAGAAAAAAATCTAGAAAAAAAATCTAGAAAAAAATCTAGAAAAAAAATCTAGAAAAAAAATCTAGAAAAAAAATCTAGAAAAAAATCTAGAAAAAAAATCTATAAAATAAATCTAGAAAAAAATCTAGAAAAAAAATCTATAAAATAAATCTAGAAAAAAATATAGAAAAAAAATCTATAAAATAAATCTAGAAAAAAATCTAGAAAAAAAATCTAGAAAAAAAATCTAGAAAAAAATCTAGAAAAAAAATCTATAAAATAAATCTAGAAAAAAATCTAGAAAAAAAATCTATAAAATAAATCTAGAAAAAAATCTAGAAAAAAAATCTATAAAATAAATCTAGAAAAAAATCTAGAAAAAAAATCTAGAAAAAAAATCTAGAAAAAAAATCTAGAAAAAAAATCTAGAAAAAAAATCTAGAAAAAAAATCTAGACAAAAAATCTAGAAAAAAAATCTTGAAAAAAATCTAGAAAAAAAATCTAGAAAAAAAATCTAGAAAAAAATCTAGAAAAAAATTCTTGAAAAAAAATCTAGAAAAAAATCTAGAAAAAAAATCTAGAAAAAAAATCTAGAAAAAAAATCTAGAAAAAAAATCTAGAAAAAAATCTAGAAAAAAAATCTATAAAATAAATCTAGAAAAAAATCTAGAAAAAAAATCTATAAAATAAATCTAGAAAAAAATATAGAAAAAAAATCTATAAAATAAATCTAGAAAAAAATCTAGAAAAAAAATCTAGAAAAAAAATCTATAAAATAAATCTAGAAAAAAATCTAGAAAAAAAATCTATAAAATAAATCTAGAAAAAAATCTAGAAAAAAAATCTATAAAATAAATCTAGAAAAAAATCTAGAAAAAAAATCTATAAAATAAATCTAGAAAAAAATCTAGAAAAAAAATCTAGAAAAAAAATCTAGAAAAAAAATCTAGAAAAAAAATCTAGACAAAAAATCTAGAAAAAAATCTAGAAAAAAATCTAGAAAAAAATTCTAGAAAAATATCTAGAAAAAAAATCTAGAAAAAAAATCTAGAAAAAAAATCTAGAAAAAAATCTAGAAAAAAATCTAGAAAAGAAATCTAGAAAAAAAATCTAGAAAAAAATATAGAAAAAAAATCTATAAAATAAATCTAGAAAAAAATCTAGAAAAAAAATCTAGAAAAAAAATCTAGAAAAAAATCTAGAAAAAAAATCTATAAAATAAATCTAGAAAAAAATCTAGAAAAAAAATCTATAAAATAAATCTAGAAAAAAATCTAGAAAAAAAATCTAGAAAAAAAATCTAGAAAAAAAATCTAGACAAAAAATCTAGAAAAAAATCTAGAAAAAAATCTAGAAAAAAATTCTAGAAAGATATCTAGAAAAAAAATCTAGAAAAAAAATCTAGAAAAAAAATCTAGAAAAAAATCTAGAAAAAAAATCTAGAAAAAAAATCTAGAAAAAAAATCTAGAAAAAAATCTAGAAAAAAAATCTAGAAAAAAATCTAGAAAAAAATCTAGAAAAAAAATCTAGAAAAAAAATCTAGAAAAAAAATCTAGAAAAAAATCTAGAAAAAAAATCTAGAAAAAAAATCTAGAAAAAAAATCTATAAAATAAATCTAGAAAAAAATCTAGAAAAAAAATCTATAAAATAAATCTAGAAAAAAATCTAGAAAAAAAATCTATAAAATAAATCTAGAAAAAAATCTAGAAAAAAAATCTAGAAAAAAAATCTAGAAAAAAAATCTAGAAAAAAAATCTAGAAAAAAAATCTAGAAAAAAAATCTAGACAAAAAATCTAGAAAAAAAATCTTGAAAAAAATCTAGAAAAAAAATCTAGAAAAAAAATCTAGAAAAAAATCTAGAAAAAAATTCTTGAAAAAAAATCTAGAAAAAAATCTAGAAAAAAAATCTAGAAAAAAAATCTAGAAAAAAAATCTAGAAAAAAAATCTAGAAAAAAAATCTAGAAAAAAAATCTAGAAAAAAAATCTAGAAAAAAATCTAGAAAAAAAATCTAGAAAAATATCTAGAAAAAAAATCTAGACAAAAAATCTAGAAAAAAAATCTAGAAAAAAATTCTAGAAAAAAAATCTAGAAAAAAATCTAGAAAAAAAATCTAGAAAAAAATCTAGAAAAAAAATCTAGAAAAAAAATCTAGAAAAAAATCTAGAAAAAAAATCTAGAAAAAAAATCTAGAAAAAAAATCTAGAAAAAAATCTAGAAAAAAAATCTATAAAATAAATCTAGAAAAAAATCTAGAAAAAAAATCTATAAAATAAATCTAGAAAAAAATATAGAAAAAAAATCTATAAAATAAATCTAGAAAAAAATCTAGAAAAAAAATCTAGAAAAAAAATCTAGAAAAAAATCTAGAAAAAAAATCTATAAAATAAATCTAGAAAAAAATCTAGAAAAAAAATCTATAAAATAAATCTAGAAAAAAATCTAGAAAAAAAATCTATAAAATAAATCTAGAAAAAAATCTAGAAAAAAAATCTAGAAAAAAAATCTAGAAAAAAAATCTAGAAAAAAAATCTAGAAAAAAAATCTAGACAAAAAATCTAGAAAAAAAATCTTGAAAAAAATCTAGAAAAAAAATCTAGAAAAAAAATCTAGAAAAAAATCTAGAAAAAAATTCTTGAAAAAAAATCTAGAAAAAAATCTAGAAAAAAAATCTAGAAAAAAAATCTAGAAAAAAAATCTAGAAAAAAAATCTAGAAAAAAAATCTAGAAAAAAAATCTAGACAAAAAATCTAGAAAAAAATCTAGAAAAAAATCTAGAAAAAAATTCTAGAAAAATATCTAGAAAAAAAATCTAGAAAAAAAATCTAGAAAAAAAATCTAGAAAAAAATCTAGAAAAAAATCTAGAAAAGAAATCTAGAAAAAAAATCTAGAAAAAAATATAGAAAAAAAATCTATAAAATAAATCTAGAAAAAAATCTAGAAAAAAAATCTAGAAAAAAAATCTAGAAAAAAATCTAGAAAAAAAATCTATAAAATAAATCTAGAAAAAAATCTAGAAAAAAAATCTATAAAATAAATCTAGAAAAAAATCTAGAAAAAAAATCTAGAAAAAAAATCTAGAAAAAAAATCTAGACAAAAAATCTAGAAAAAAATCTAGAAAAAAATCTAGAAAAAAATTCTAGAAAAATATCTAGAAAAAAAATCTAGAAAAAAAATCTAGAAAAAAAATCTAGAAAAAAATCTAGAAAAAAATCTAGAAAAAAAATCTAGAAAAAAAATCTAGAAAAAAAATCTAGAAAAAAATCTAGAAAAAAAATCTAGAAAAAAATCTAGAAAAAAATCTAGAAAAAAAATCTAGAAAAAAAATCTAGAAAAAAAATCTAGAAAAAAATCTAGAAAAAAAATCTAGAAAAAAAATCTAGAAAAAAAATCTAGAAAAAAAATCTAGAAAAAAATCTAGAAAAAAAATCTATAAAATAAATCTAGAAAAAAATCTAGAAAAAAAATCTATAAAATAAATCTAGAAAAAAATCTAGAAAAAAAATCTATAAAATAAATCTAGAAAAAAATCTAGAAAAAAAATCTAGAAAAAAAATCTAGAAAAAAAATCTAGAAAAAAAATCTAGAAAAAAAATCTAGAAAAAAAATCTAGACAAAAAATCTAGAAAAAAAATCTTGAAAAAAATCTAGAAAAAAAATCTAGAAAAAAAATCTAGAAAAAAATCTAGAAAAAAATTCTTGAAAAAAAATCTAGAAAAAAATCTAGAAAAAAAATCTAGAAAAAAAATCTAGAAAAAAAATCTAGAAAAAAAATCTAGAAAAAAAATCTAGAAAAAAAATCTAGAAAAAAAATCTAGAAAAAAATCTAGAAAAAAAATCTAGAAAAATATCTAGAAAAAAAATCTAGACAAAAAATCTAGAAAAAAAATCTAGAAAAAAATCTAGAAAAAAAATCTTGAAAAAAATTCTTGAAAAAAAATCTAGAAAAAAAATCTAGAAAAAAAATCTAGAAAAAAAACTAGAAAAAAAATCTAGAAAAATATCTAGAAAAAAAATCTAGAAAAAAATCTAGAAAAAAAAATCTAGAAAAAATCTAGAAAAAAATCTAGAAAAAAAATCTAGAAAAAAAATCTAGAAAAAAATCTAGAAAAAAAATCTAGAAAAAAAATCTTGAAAAAAATCTAGAAAAAAAATCTAGAAAAAAATCTAGAAAAAAAATCTAGAAAAAAAATCTAGAAAAAAAATCTAGAAAAAAATCTAGAAAAAAATTCTTGAAAAAAAATCTAGAAAAAAATCTAGAAAAAAAATCTAGAAAAAAAATCTAGAAAAAAAATCTAGAAAAAAAATCTAGAAAAAAAATCTAGAAAAAAAATCTAGAAAAAAAATCTAGAAAAAAATCTAGAAAAAAAATCTAGAAAAATATCTAGAAAAAAAATCTAGACAAAAAATCTAGAAAAAAAATCTAGAAAAAAATCTAGAAAAAAAATCTTGAAAAAAATTCTTGAAAAAAAATCTAGAAAAAAAATCTAGAAAAAAAATCTAGAAAAAAAACTAGAAAAAAAATCTAGAAAAATATCTAGAAAAAAAATCTAGAAAAAAATCTAGAAAAAAAATCTAGAAAAAATCTAGAAAAAAATCTAGAAAAAAAATCTAGAAAAAAAATCTAGAAAAAAATCTAGAAAAAAAATCTAGAAAAAAAATCTTGAAAAAAATCTAGAAAAAAAATCTAGAAAAAAATCTAGAAAAAAAATCTAGAAAAAAAATCTAGAAAAAAATTCTAGAAAAAAAATCTAGAAAAAAATCTAGAAAAAAAATCTAGAAAAAAATCTAGAAAAAAAATCTAGAAAAAAAATCTAGAAAAAAATCTAGAAAAAAAATCTAGAAAAAAAATCTAGAAAAAAAATCTAGAAAAAAATCTAGAAAAAAAATCTATAAAATAAATCTAGAAAAAAATCTAGAAAAAAAATCTATAAAATAAATCTAGAAAAAAATATAGAAAAAAAATCTATAAAATAAATCTAGAAAAAAATCTAGAAAAAAAATCTAGAAAAAAAATCTAGAAAAAAATCTAGAAAAAAAATCTATAAAATAAATCTAGAAAAAAATCTAGAAAAAAATCTATAAAATAAATCTAGAAAAAAATCTAGAAAAAAAATCTATAAAATAAATCTAGAAAAAAATCTAGAAAAAAAATCTAGAAAAAAAATCTAGAAAAAAAATATAGAAAAAAAATCTAGAAAAAAAATCTAGAAAAAAAATCTAGACAAAAAATCTAGAAAAAAAATCTTGAAAAAAATCTAGAAAAAAAATCTAGAAAAAAAATCTAGAAAAAAATCTAGAAAAAAATTCTTGAAAAAAAATCTAGAAAAAAATCTAGAAAAAAAATCTAGAAAAAAAATCTAGAAAAAAAATCTAGAAAAAAAATCTAGAAAAAAATCTAGAAAAAAAATCTATAAAATAAATCTAGAAAAAAATCTAGAAAAAAAATCTATAAAATAAATCTAGAAAAAAATATAGAAAAAAAATCTATAAAATAAATCTAGAAAAAAATCTAGAAAAAAAATCTAGAAAAAAAATCTAGAAAAAAATCTAGAAAAAAAATCTAGAAAATAAATCTAGAAAAAAAATCTAGAAAAAAAATCTAGAAAAAAAATCTAGACAAAAAATCTAGAAAAAAAATCTTGAAAAAAATCTAGAAAAAAAATCTAGAAAAAAAATCTAGAAAAAAATCTAGAAAAAAATTCTTGAAAAAAAATCTAGAAAAAAATCTAGAAAAAAAATCTAGAAAAAAAATCTAGAAAAAAAATCTAGAAAAAAAATCTAGAAAAAAAATCTAGAAAAAAAATCTAGAAAAAAAATCTAGAAAAAAATCTAGAAAAAAAATCTAGAAAAATATCTAGAAAAAAAATCTAGACAAAAAATCTAGAAAAAAAATCTAGAAAAAAATTCTAGAAAAAAAATCTAGAAAAAAATCTAGAAAAAAAATCTAGAAAAAAATCTAGAAAAAAAATCTAGAAAAAAAATCTAGAAAAAAATCTAGAAAAAAAATCTAGAAAAAAAATCTAGAAAAAAAATCTAGAAAAAAATCTAGAAAAAAAATCTATAAAATAAATCTAGAAAAAAATCTAGAAAAAAAATCTATAAAATAAATCTAGAAAAAAATATAGAAAAAAAATCTATAAAATAAATCTAGAAAAAAATCTAGAAAAAAAATCTAGAAAAAAAATCTAGAAAAAAATCTAGAAAAAAAATCTATAAAATAAATCTAGAAAAAAATCTAGAAAAAAAATCTATAAAATAAATCTAGAAAAAAATCTAGAAAAAAAATCTATAAAATAAATCTAGAAAAAAATCTAGAAAAAAAATCTAGAAAAAAAATCTAGAAAAAAAATCTAGAAAAAAAATCTAGAAAAAAAATCTAGACAAAAAATCTAGAAAAAAAATCTTGAAAAAAATCTAGAAAAAAAATCTAGAAAAAAAATCTAGAAAAAAATCTAGAAAAAAATTCTTGAAAAAAAATCTAGAAAAAAATCTAGAAAAAAAATCTAGAAAAAAAATCTAGAAAAAAAATCTAGAAAAAAAATCTAGAAAAAAAATCTAGACAAAAAATCTAGAAAAAAATCTAGAAAAAAATCTAGAAAAAAATTCTAGAAAAATATCTAGAAAAAAAATCTAGAAAAAAAATCTAGAAAAAAAATCTAGAAAAAAATCTAGAAAAAAATCTAGAAAAGAAATCTAGAAAAAAAATCTAGAAAAAAATATAGAAAAAAAATCTATAAAATAAATCTAGAAAAAAATCTAGAAAAAAAATCTAGAAAAAAAATCTAGAAAAAAATCTAGAAAAAAAATCTATAAAATAAATCTAGAAAAAAATCTAGAAAAAAAATCTATAAAATAAATCTAGAAAAAAATCTAGAAAAAAAATCTAGAAAAAAAATCTAGAAAAAAAATCTAGACAAAAAATCTAGAAAAAAATCTAGAAAAAAATCTAGAAAAAAATTCTAGAAAAATATCTAGAAAAAAAATCTAGAAAAAAAATCTAGAAAAAAAATCTAGAAAAAAATCTAGAAAAAAATCTAGAAAAAAAATCTAGAAAAAAAATCTAGAAAAAAAATCTAGAAAAAAATCTAGAAAAAAAATCTAGAAAAAAATCTAGAAAAAAATCTAGAAAAAAAATCTAGAAAAAAAATCTAGAAAAAAAATCTAGAAAAAAATCTAGAAAAAAAATCTAGAAAAAAAATCTAGAAAAAAAATCTAGAAAAAAAATCTAGAAAAAAATCTAGAAAAAAAATCTATAAAATAAATCTAGAAAAAAATCTAGAAAAAAAATCTATAAAATAAATCTAGAAAAAAATCTAGAAAAAAAATCTATAAAATAAATCTAGAAAAAAATCTAGAAAAAAAATCTAGAAAAAAAATCTAGAAAAAAAATCTAGAAAAAAAATCTAGAAAAAAAATCTAGAAAAAAAATCTAGACAAAAAATCTAGAAAAAAAATCTTGAAAAAAATCTAGAAAAAAAATCTAGAAAAAAAATCTAGAAAAAAATCTAGAAAAAAATTCTTGAAAAAAAATCTAGAAAAAAATCTAGAAAAAAAATCTAGAAAAAAAATCTAGAAAAAAAATCTAGAAAAAAAATCTAGAAAAAAAATCTAGAAAAAAAATCTAGAAAAAAAATCTAGAAAAAAATCTAGAAAAAAAATCTAGAAAAATATCTAGAAAAAAAATCTAGACAAAAAATCTAGAAAAAAAATCTAGAAAAAAATCTAGAAAAAAAATCTTGAAAAAAATTCTTGAAAAAAAATCTAGAAAAAAAATCTAGAAAAAAAATCTAGAAAAAAAACTAGAAAAAAAATCTAGAAAAATATCTAGAAAAAAAATCTAGAAAAAAATCTAGAAAAAAAAATCTAGAAAAAATCTAGAAAAAAATCTAGAAAAAAAATCTAGAAAAAAAATCTAGAAAAAAATCTAGAAAAAAAATCTAGAAAAAAAATCTTGAAAAAAATCTAGAAAAAAAATCTAGAAAAAAATCTAGAAAAAAAATCTAGAAAAAAAATCTAGAAAAAAAATCTAGAAAAAAATCTAGAAAAAAATTCTTGAAAAAAAATCTAGAAAAAAAATCTAGAAAAAAAATCTAGAAAAAAAATCTAGAAAAAAAATCTAGAAAAAAAATCTAGAAAAAAAATATAGAAAAAAAATCTAGAAAAAAATCTAGAAAAAAAATCTAGAAAAATATCTAGAAAAAAAATCTAGACAAAAAATCTAGAAAAAAAATCTAGAAAAAAATCTAGAAAAAAAATCTAGAAAAAATCTAGAAAAAAATCTAGAAAAAAAATCTAGAAAAAAAATCTAGAAAAAAATCTAGAAAAAAAATCTAGAAAAAAAATCTTGAAAAAAATCTAGAAAAAAAATCTAGAAAAAAATCTAGAAAAAAAATCTAGAAAAAAAATCTAGAAAAAAAATCTAGAAAAAAATTCTAGAAAAAAAATCTAGAAAAAAATCTAGAAAAAAAATCTAGAAAAAAATCTAGAAAAAAAATCTAGAAAAAAAATCTAGAAAAAAATCTAGAAAAAAAATCTAGAAAAAAAATCTAGAAAAAAAATCTAGAAAAAAATCTAGAAAAAAAATCTATAAAATAAATCTAGAAAAAAATCTAGAAAAAAAATCTATAAAATAAATCTAGAAAAAAATCTAGAAAAAAAATCTAGAAAAAAAATCTAGAAAAAAAATCTAGAAAAAAAATCTAGAAAAAAAATCTAGAAAAAAAATCTAGACAAAAAATCTAGAAAAAAAATCTTGAAAAAAATCTAGAAAAAAAATCTAGAAAAAAAATCTAGAAAAAAATCTAGAAAAAAATATAGAAAAAAAATCTATAAAATAAATCTAGAAAAAAATCTAGAAAAAAAATCTAGAAAAAAAATCTAGAAAAAAATCTAGAAAAAAAATCTATAAAATAAATCTAGAAAAAAATCTAGAAAAAAAATCTATAAAATAAATCTAGAAAAAAATCTAGAAAAAAAATCTATAAAATAAATCTAGAAAAAAATCTAGAAAAAAAATCTAGAAAAAAAATCTAGAAAAAAAATCTAGAAAAAAAATCTAGAAAAAAAATCTAGAAAAAAAATCTAGACAAAAAATCTAGAAAAAAAATCTTGAAAAAAATCTAGAAAAAAAATCTAGAAAAAAAATCTAGAAAAAAATCTAGAAAAAAATTCTTGAAAAAAAATCTAGAAAAAAATCTAGAAAAAAAATCTAGAAAAAAAATCTAGAAAAAAAATCTAGAAAAAAAATCTAGAAAAAAAATCTAGAAAAAAAATCTAGAAAAAAAATCTAGAAAAAAATCTAGAAAAAAAATCTAGAAAAATATCTAGAAAAAAAATCTAGACAAAAAATCTAGAAAAAAAATCTAGAAAAAAATCTAGAAAAAAAATCTTGAAAAAAATTCTTGAAAAAAAATCTAGAAAAAAAATCTAGAAAAAAAATCTAGAAAAAAAACTAGAAAAAAAATCTAGAAAAATATCTAGAAAAAAAATCTAGAAAAAAATCTAGAAAAAAAAATCTAGAAAAAATCTAGAAAAAAATCTAGAAAAAAAATCTAGAAAAAAAATCTAGAAAAAAATCTAGAAAAAAAATCTAGAAAAAAAATCTTGAAAAAAATCTAGAAAAAAAATCTAGAAAAAAATCTAGAAAAAAAATCTAGAAAAAAAATCTAGAAAAAAAATCTAGAAAAAAATCTAGAAAAAAATTCTTGAAAAAAAATCTAGAAAAAAATCTAGAAAAAAAATCTAGAAAAAAAATCTAGAAAAAAAATCTAGAAAAAAAATCTAGAAAAAAAATCTAGAAAAAAAATATAGAAAAAAAATCTAGAAAAAAATCTAGAAAAAAAATCTAGAAAAATATCTAGAAAAAAAATCTAGACAAAAAATCTAGAAAAAAAATCTAGAAAAAAATCTAGAAAAAAAATCTTGAAAAAAATTCTTGAAAAAAAATCTAGAAAAAAAATCTAGAAAAAAAATCTAGAAAAAAAACTAGAAAAAAAATCTAGAAAAATATCTAGAAAAAAAATCTAGAAAAAAATCTAGAAAAAAAATCTAGAAAAAATCTAGAAAAAAATCTAGAAAAAAAATCTAGAAAAAAAATCTAGAAAAAAATCTAGAAAAAAAATCTAGAAAAAAAATCTTGAAAAAAATCTAGAAAAAAAATCTAGAAAAAAATCTAGAAAAAAAATCTAGAAAAAAAATCTAGAAAAAAAATCTAGAAAAAAATTCTAGAAAAAAAATCTAGAAAAAAATCTAGAAAAAAAATCTAGAAAAAAATCTAGAAAAAAAATCTAGAAAAAAAATCTAGAAAAAAATCTAGAAAAAAAATCTAGAAAAAAAATCTAGAAAAAAAATCTAGAAAAAAATCTAGAAAAAAAATCTATAAAATAAATCTAGAAAAAAATCTAGAAAAAAAATCTATAAAATAAATCTAGAAAAAAATATAGAAAAAAAATCTAGAAAATAAATCTAGAAAAAAATCTAGAAAAAAAATCTAGAAAAAAAATCTAGAAAAAAATCTAGAAAAAAAATCTATAAAATAAATCTAGAAAAAAATCTAGAAAAAAAATCTATAAAATAAATCTAGAAAAAAATCTAGAAAAAAAATCTATAAAATAAATCTAGAAAAAAATCTAGAAAAAAAATCTAGAAAAAAAATCTAGAAAAAAAATATAGAAAAAAAATATAGAAAAAAAATCTAGAAAAAAAATCTAGACAAAAAATCTAGAAAAAAAATCTTGAAAAAAATCTAGAAAAAAAATCTAGAAAAAAAATCTAGAAAAAAATCTAGAAAAAAATTCTTGAAAAAAAATCTAGAAAAAAATCTAGAAAAAAAATCTAGAAAAAAAATCTAGAAAAAAAATCTAGAAAAAAAATCTAGAAAAAAATCTAGAAAAAAAATCTATAAAATAAATCTAGAAAAAAATCTAGAAAAAAAATCTATAAAATAAATCTAGAAAAAAATCTAGAAAAAAAATCTATAAAATAAATCTAGAAAAAAATCTAGAAAAAAAATCTAGAAAAAAAATCTAGAAAAAAATCTAGAAAAAAAATCTATAAAATAAATCTAGAAAAAAATCTAGAAAAAAAATCTATAAAATAAATCTAGAAAAAAATCTAGAAAAAAAATCTAGAAAAAAAATCTTGAAAAAAATCTAGAAAAAAAATCTAGAAAAAAAATCTAGAAAAAAATCTAGAAAAAAATTCTTGAAAAAAAATCTAGAAAAAAATCTAGAAAAAAAATCTAGAAAAAAAATCTAGAAAAAAAATCTAGAAAAAAAATCTAGAAAAAAAATCTAGAAAAAAAATCTAGAAAAAAAATCTAGAAAAAAATCTAGAAAAAAAATCTAGAAAAATATCTAGAAAAAAAATCTAGACAAAAAATCTAGAAAAAAAATCTAGAAAAAAATTCTAGAAAAAAAATCTAGAAAAAAATCTAGAAAAAAAATCTAGAAAAAAATCTAGAAAAAAAATCTAGAAAAAAAATCTAGAAAAAAATCTAGAAAAAAAATCTAGAAAAAAAATCTAGAAAAAAAATCTAGAAAAAAATCTAGAAAAAAAATCTATAAAATAAATCTAGAAAAAAATCTAGAAAAAAAATCTATAAAATAAATCTAGAAAAAAATATAGAAAAAAAATCTATAAAATAAATCTAGAAAAAAATCTAGAAAAAAAATCTAGAAAAAAAATCTAGAAAAAAATCTAGAAAAAAAATCTATAAAATAAATCTAGAAAAAAATCTAGAAAAAAAATCTATAAAATAAATCTAGAAAAAAATCTAGAAAAAAAATCTATAAAATAAATCTAGAAAAAAATCTAGAAAAAAAATCTAGAAAAAAAATCTAGAAAAAAAATCTAGAAAAAAAATCTAGAAAAAAAATCTAGAAAAAAAATCTAGAAAAAAAATCTAGAAAAAAATCTAGAAAAAAAATCTAGAAAAAAAATCTAGAAAAAAATCTAGAAAAAAATTCTTGAAAAAAAATCTAGAAAAAAATCTAGAAAAAAAATCTAGAAAAAAAATCTAGAAAAAAAATCTAGAAAAAAAATCTAGAAAAAAAATCTAGACAAAAAATCTAGAAAAAAATCTAGAAAAAAATCTAGAAAAAAATTCTAGAAAAATATCTAGAAAAAAAATCTAGAAAAAAAATCTAGAAAAAAAATCTAGAAAAAAATCTAGAAAAAAATCTAGAAAAGAAATCTAGAAAAAAAATCTAGAAAAAAATATAGAAAAAAAATCTATAAAATAAATCTAGAAAAAAATCTAGAAAAAAAATCTAGAAAAAAAATCTAGAAAAAAATCTAGAAAAAAAATCTATAAAATAAATCTAGAAAAAAATCTAGAAAAAAAATCTATAAAATAAATCTAGAAAAAAATCTAGAAAAAAAATCTAGAAAAAAAATCTAGAAAAAAAATCTAGACAAAAAATCTAGAAAAAAATCTAGAAAAAAATCTAGAAAAAAATTCTAGAAAAATATCTAGAAAAAAAATCTAGAAAAAAAATCTAGAAAAAAAATCTAGAAAAAAATCTAGAAAAAAATCTAGAAAAAAAATCTAGAAAAAAAATCTAGAAAAAAAATCTAGAAAAAAATCTAGAAAAAAAATCTAGAAAAAAATCTAGAAAAAAATCTAGAAAAAAAATCTAGAAAAAAAATCTAGAAAAAAAATCTAGAAAAAAATCTAGAAAAAAAATCTAGAAAAAAAATCTAGAAAAAAAATCTAGAAAAAAAATCTAGAAAAAAATCTAGAAAAAAAATCTATAAAATAAATCTAGAAAAAAATCTAGAAAAAAAATCTATAAAATAAATCTAGAAAAAAATCTAGAAAAAAAATCTAGAAAAAAAATCTAGAAAAAAAATCTAGAAAAAAAATCTAGAAAAAAAATCTAGAAAAAAAATCTAGAAAAAAAATCTAGACAAAAAATCTAGAAAAAAAATCTTGAAAAAAATCTAGAAAAAAAATCTAGAAAAAAAATCTAGAAAAAAATCTAGAAAAAAATTCTTGAAAAAAAATCTAGAAAAAAATCTAGAAAAAAAATCTAGAAAAAAAATCTAGAAAAAAAATCTAGAAAAAAAATCTAGAAAAAAAATCTAGAAAAAAAATCTAGAAAAAAAATCTAGAAAAAAATCTAGAAAAAAAATCTAGAAAAATATCTAGAAAAAAAATCTAGACAAAAAATCTAGAAAAAAAATCTAGAAAAAAATCTAGAAAAAAAATCTTGAAAAAAATTCTTGAAAAAAAATCTAGAAAAAAAATCTAGAAAAAAAATCTAGAAAAAAAACTAGAAAAAAAATCTAGAAAAATATCTAGAAAAAAAATCTAGAAAAAAATCTAGAAAAAAAAATCTAGAAAAAATCTAGAAAAAAATCTAGAAAAAAAATCTAGAAAAAAAATCTAGAAAAAAATCTAGAAAAAAAATCTAGAAAAAAAATCTTGAAAAAAATCTAGAAAAAAAATCTAGAAAAAAATCTAGAAAAAAAATCTAGAAAAAAAATCTAGAAAAAAAATCTAGAAAAAAATCTAGAAAAAAATTCTTGAAAAAAAATCTAGAAAAAAAATCTAGAAAAAAAATCTAGAAAAAAAATCTAGAAAAAAAATCTAGAAAAAAAATCTAGAAAAAAAATATAGAAAAAAAATCTAGAAAAAAATCTAGAAAAAAAATCTAGAAAAATATCTAGAAAAAAAATCTAGACAAAAAATCTAGAAAAAAAATCTAGAAAAAAATCTAGAAAAAAAATCTAGAAAAAATCTAGAAAAAAATCTAGAAAAAAAATCTAGAAAAAAAATCTAGAAAAAAATCTAGAAAAAAAATCTAGAAAAAAAATCTTGAAAAAAATCTAGAAAAAAAATCTAGAAAAAAATCTAGAAAAAAAATCTAGAAAAAAAATCTAGAAAAAAAATCTAGAAAAAAATTCTAGAAAAAAAATCTAGAAAAAAATCTAGAAAAAAAATCTAGAAAAAAATCTAGAAAAAAAATCTAGAAAAAAAATCTAGAAAAAAATCTAGAAAAAAAATCTAGAAAAAAAATCTAGAAAAAAAATCTAGAAAAAAATCTAGAAAAAAAATCTATAAAATAAATCTAGAAAAAAATCTAGAAAAAAAATCTATAAAATAAATCTAGAAAAAAATCTAGAAAAAAAATCTAGAAAAAAAATCTAGAAAAAAAATCTAGAAAAAAAATCTAGAAAAAAAATCTAGAAAAAAAATCTAGACAAAAAATCTAGAAAAAAAATCTTGAAAAAAATCTAGAAAAAAAATCTAGAAAAAAAATCTAGAAAAAAATCTAGAAAAAAATATAGAAAAAAAATCTATAAAATAAATCTAGAAAAAAATCTAGAAAAAAAATCTAGAAAAAAAATCTAGAAAAAAATCTAGAAAAAAAATCTATAAAATAAATCTAGAAAAAAATCTAGAAAAAAAATCTATAAAATAAATCTAGAAAAAAATCTAGAAAAAAAATCTATAAAATAAATCTAGAAAAAAATCTAGAAAAAAAATCTAGAAAAAAAATCTAGAAAAAAAATCTAGAAAAAAAATCTAGAAAAAAAATCTAGAAAAAAAATCTAGACAAAAAATCTAGAAAAAAAATCTTGAAAAAAATCTAGAAAAAAAATCTAGAAAAAAAATCTAGAAAAAAATCTAGAAAAAAATTCTTGAAAAAAAATCTAGAAAAAAATCTAGAAAAAAAATCTAGAAAAAAAATCTAGAAAAAAAATCTAGAAAAAAAATCTAGAAAAAAAATCTAGAAAAAAAATCTAGAAAAAAAATCTAGAAAAAAATCTAGAAAAAAAATCTAGAAAAATATCTAGAAAAAAAATCTAGACAAAAAATCTAGAAAAAAAATCTAGAAAAAAATCTAGAAAAAAAATCTTGAAAAAAATTCTTGAAAAAAAATCTAGAAAAAAAATCTAGAAAAAAAATCTAGAAAAAAAACTAGAAAAAAAATCTAGAAAAATATCTAGAAAAAAAATCTAGAAAAAAATCTAGAAAAAAAAATCTAGAAAAAATCTAGAAAAAAATCTAGAAAAAAAATCTAGAAAAAAAATCTAGAAAAAAATCTAGAAAAAAAATCTAGAAAAAAAATCTTGAAAAAAATCTAGAAAAAAAATCTAGAAAAAAATCTAGAAAAAAAATCTAGAAAAAAAATCTAGAAAAAAAATCTAGAAAAAAATCTAGAAAAAAATTCTTGAAAAAAAATCTAGAAAAAAATCTAGAAAAAAAATCTAGAAAAAAAATCTAGAAAAAAAATCTAGAAAAAAAATCTAGAAAAAAAATCTAGAAAAAAAATATAGAAAAAAAATCTAGAAAAAAATCTAGAAAAAAAATCTAGAAAAATATCTAGAAAAAAAATCTAGACAAAAAATCTAGAAAAAAAATCTAGAAAAAAATCTAGAAAAAAAATCTTGAAAAAAATTCTTGAAAAAAAATCTAGAAAAAAAATCTAGAAAAAAAATCTAGAAAAAAAACTAGAAAAAAAATCTAGAAAAATATCTAGAAAAAAAATCTAGAAAAAAATCTAGAAAAAAAATCTAGAAAAAATCTAGAAAAAAATCTAGAAAAAAAATCTAGAAAAAAAATCTAGAAAAAAATCTAGAAAAAAAATCTAGAAAAAAAATCTTGAAAAAAATCTAGAAAAAAAATCTAGAAAAAAATCTAGAAAAAAAATCTAGAAAAAAAATCTAGAAAAAAAATCTAGAAAAAAATTCTAGAAAAAAAATCTAGAAAAAAATCTAGAAAAAAAATCTAGAAAAAAATCTAGAAAAAAAATCTAGAAAAAAAATCTAGAAAAAAATCTAGAAAAAAAATCTAGAAAAAAAATCTAGAAAAAAAATCTAGAAAAAAATCTAGAAAAAAAATCTATAAAATAAATCTAGAAAAAAATCTAGAAAAAAAATCTATAAAATAAATCTAGAAAAAAATATAGAAAAAAAATCTAGAAAATAAATCTAGAAAAAAATCTAGAAAAAAAATCTAGAAAAAAAATCTAGAAAAAAATCTAGAAAAAAAATCTATAAAATAAATCTAGAAAAAAATCTAGAAAAAAAATCTATAAAATAAATCTAGAAAAAAATCTAGAAAAAAAATCTATAAAATAAATCTAGAAAAAAATCTAGAAAAAAAATCTAGAAAAAAAATCTAGAAAAAAAATATAGAAAAAAAATATAGAAAAAAAATCTAGAAAAAAAATCTAGACAAAAAATCTAGAAAAAAAATCTTGAAAAAAATCTAGAAAAAAAATCTAGAAAAAAAATCTAGAAAAAAATCTAGAAAAAAATTCTTGAAAAAAAATCTAGAAAAAAATCTAGAAAAAAAATCTAGAAAAAAAATCTAGAAAAAAAATCTAGAAAAAAAATCTAGAAAAAAATCTAGAAAAAAAATCTATAAAATAAATCTAGAAAAAAATCTAGAAAAAAAATCTATAAAATAAATCTAGAAAAAAATCTAGAAAAAAAATCTATAAAATAAATCTAGAAAAAAATCTAGAAAAAAAATCTAGAAAAAAAATCTAGAAAAAAATCTAGAAAAAAAATCTATAAAATAAATCTAGAAAAAAATCTAGAAAAAAAATCTATAAAATAAATCTAGAAAAAAATCTAGAAAAAAAATCTAGAAAAAAAATCTAGAAAAAAAATCTAGAAAAAAAATCTAGAAAAAAAATCTAGACAAAAAATCTAGAAAAAAAATCTTGAAAAAAATCTAGAAAAAAAATCTAGAAAAAAAATCTAGAAAAAAATCTAGAAAAAAATTCTTGAAAAAAAATCTAGAAAAAAATCTAGAAAAAAAATCTAGAAAAAAAATCTAGAAAAAAAATCTAGAAAAAAAATCTAGAAAAAAATCTAGAAAAAAAATCTATAAAATAAATCTAGAAAAAAATCTAGAAAAAAAATCTATAAAATAAATCTAGAAAAAAATCTAGAAAAAAAATCTAGAAAAAAAATCTAGAAAAAAATCTAGAAAAAAAATCTATAAAATAAATCTAGAAAAAAATCTAGAAAAAAAATCTATAAAATAAATCTAGAAAAAAATCTAGAAAAAAAATCTAGAAAAAAAATCTAGAAAAAAAATCTAGAAAAAAAATCTAGAAAAAAAATCTAGACAAAAAATCTAGAAAAAAAATCTTGAAAAAAATCTAGAAAAAAAATCTAGAAAAAAAATCTAGAAAAAAATCTAGAAAAAAATTCTTGAAAAAAAATCTAGAAAAAAATCTAGAAAAAAAATCTAGAAAAAAAATCTAGAAAAAAAATCTAGAAAAAAAATCTAGAAAAAAATCTAGAAAAAAAATCTATAAAATAAATCTAGAAAAAAATCTAGAAAAAAAATCTAGAAAATAAATCTAGAAAAAAATATAGAAAAAAAATCTATAAAATAAATCTAGAAAAAAATCTAGAAAAAAAATCTAGAAAAAAAATCTAGAAAAAAATCTAGAAAAAAAATCTATAAAATAAATCTAGAAAAAAATCTAGAAAAAAAATCTAGAAAAAAAATCTAGAAAAAAAATCTAGAAAAAAAATCTAGAAAAAAAATCTAGAAAAAAAACTAGAAAAAAAATCTAGAAAAATATCTAGAAAAAAAATCTAGAAAAAAATCTAGAAAAAAAAATCTAGAAAAAATCTAGAAAAAAATCTAGAAAAAAAATCTAGAAAAAAAATCTAGAAAAAAATCTAGAAAAAAAATCTAGAAAAAAAATCTTGAAAAAAATCTAGAAAAAAAATCTAGAAAAAAATCTAGAAAAAAAATCTAGAAAAAAAATCTAGAAAAAAAATCTAGAAAAAAATCTAGAAAAAAATTCTTGAAAAAAAATCTAGAAAAAAATCTAGAAAAAAAATCTAGAAAAAAAATCTAGAAAAAAAATCTAGAAAAAAAATCTAGAAAAAAAATCTAGAAAAAAAATATAGAAAAAAAATCTAGAAAAAAATCTAGAAAAAAAATCTAGAAAAATATCTAGAAAAAAAATCTAGACAAAAAATCTAGAAAAAAAATCTAGAAAAAAATCTAGAAAAAAAATCTTGAAAAAAATTCTTGAAAAAAAATCTAGAAAAAAAATCTAGAAAAAAAATCTAGAAAAAAAACTAGAAAAAAAATCTAGAAAAATATCTAGAAAAAAAATCTAGAAAAAAATCTAGAAAAAAAATCTAGAAAAAATCTAGAAAAAAATCTAGAAAAAAAATCTAGAAAAAAAATCTAGAAAAAAATCTAGAAAAAAAATCTAGAAAAAAAATCTTGAAAAAAATCTAGAAAAAAAATCTAGAAAAAAATCTAGAAAAAAAATCTAGAAAAAAAATCTAGAAAAAAAATCTAGAAAAAAATTCTAGAAAAAAAATCTAGAAAAAAATCTAGAAAAAAAATCTAGAAAAAAATCTAGAAAAAAAATCTAGAAAAAAAATCTAGAAAAAAATCTAGAAAAAAAATCTAGAAAAAAAATCTAGAAAAAAAATCTAGAAAAAAATCTAGAAAAAAAATCTATAAAATAAATCTAGAAAAAAATCTAGAAAAAAAATCTATAAAATAAATCTAGAAAAAAATATAGAAAAAAAATCTAGAAAATAAATCTAGAAAAAAATCTAGAAAAAAAATCTAGAAAAAAAATCTAGAAAAAAATCTAGAAAAAAAATCTATAAAATAAATCTAGAAAAAAATCTAGAAAAAAAATCTATAAAATAAATCTAGAAAAAAATCTAGAAAAAAAATCTATAAAATAAATCTAGAAAAAAATCTAGAAAAAAAATCTAGAAAAAAAATCTAGAAAAAAAATATAGAAAAAAAATATAGAAAAAAAATCTAGAAAAAAAATCTAGACAAAAAATCTAGAAAAAAAATCTTGAAAAAAATCTAGAAAAAAAATCTAGAAAAAAAATCTAGAAAAAAATCTAGAAAAAAATTCTTGAAAAAAAATCTAGAAAAAAATCTAGAAAAAAAATCTAGAAAAAAAATCTAGAAAAAAAATCTAGAAAAAAAATCTAGAAAAAAATCTAGAAAAAAAATCTATAAAATAAATCTAGAAAAAAATCTAGAAAAAAAATCTATAAAATAAATCTAGAAAAAAATCTAGAAAAAAAATCTATAAAATAAATCTAGAAAAAAATCTAGAAAAAAAATCTAGAAAAAAAATCTAGAAAAAAATCTAGAAAAAAAATCTATAAAATAAATCTAGAAAAAAATCTAGAAAAAAAATCTATAAAATAAATCTAGAAAAAAATCTAGAAAAAAAATCTAGAAAAAAAATCTAGAAAAAAAATCTAGAAAAAAAATCTAGAAAAAATCTAGAAAAAAATCTAGAAAAAAAATCTAGAAAAAAAATCTAGAAAAAAATCTAGAAAAAAAATCTAGAAAAAAAATCTTGAAAAAAATCTAGAAAAAAAATCTAGAAAAAAATCTAGAAAAAAAATCTAGAAAAAAAATCTAGAAAAAAAATCTAGAAAAAAATTCTAGAAAAAAAATCTAGAAAAAAATCTAGAAAAAAAATCTAGAAAAAAATCTAGAAAAAAAATCTAGAAAAAAAATCTAGAAAAAAATCTAGAAAAAAAATCTAGAAAAAAAATCTAGAAAAAAAATCTAGAAAAAAATCTAGAAAAAAAATCTATAAAATAAATCTAGAAAAAAATCTAGAAAAAAAATCTATAAAATAAATCTAGAAAAAAATATAGAAAAAAAATCTAGAAAATAAATCTAGAAAAAAATCTAGAAAAAAAATCTAGAAAAAAAATCTAGAAAAAAATCTAGAAAAAAAATCTATAAAATAAATCTAGAAAAAAATCTAGAAAAAAAATCTATAAAATAAATCTAGAAAAAAATCTAGAAAAAAAATCTATAAAATAAATCTAGAAAAAAATCTAGAAAAAAAATCTAGAAAAAAAATCTAGAAAAAAAATATAGAAAAAAAATATAGAAAAAAAATCTAGAAAAAAAATCTAGACAAAAAATCTAGAAAAAAAATCTTGAAAAAAATCTAGAAAAAAAATCTAGAAAAAAAATCTAGAAAAAAATCTAGAAAAAAATTCTTGAAAAAAAATCTAGAAAAAAATCTAGAAAAAAAATCTAGAAAAAAAATCTAGAAAAAAAATCTAGAAAAAAAATCTAGAAAAAAATCTAGAAAAAAAATCTATAAAATAAATCTAGAAAAAAATCTAGAAAAAAAATCTATAAAATAAATCTAGAAAAAAATCTAGAAAAAAAATCTATAAAATAAATCTAGAAAAAAATCTAGAAAAAAAATCTAGAAAAAAAATCTAGAAAAAAATCTAGAAAAAAAATCTATAAAATAAATCTAGAAAAAAATCTAGAAAAAAAATCTATAAAATAAATCTAGAAAAAAATCTAGAAAAAAAATCTAGAAAAAAAATCTAGAAAAAAAATCTAGAAAAAAAATCTAGAAAAAAAATCTAGACAAAAAATCTAGAAAAAAAATCTTGAAAAAAATCTAGAAAAAAAATCTAGAAAAAAAATCTAGAAAAAAATCTAGAAAAAAATTCTTGAAAAAAAATCTAGAAAAAAATCTAGAAAAAAAATCTAGAAAAAAAATCTAGAAAAAAAATCTAGAAAAAAAATCTAGAAAAAAATCTAGAAAAAAAATCTATAAAATAAATCTAGAAAAAAATCTAGAAAAAAAATCTATAAAATAAATCTAGAAAAAAATATAGAAAAAAAATCTATAAAATAAATCTAGAAAAAAATCTAGAAAAAAAATCTAGAAAAAAAATCTAGAAAAAAATCTAGAAAAAAAATCTATAAAATAAATCTAGAAAAAAATCTAGAAAAAAAATCTAGAAAAAAAATCTAGAAAAAAAATCTAGAAAAAAAATCTAGAAAAAAAATCTAGACAAAAAATCTAGAAAAAAAATCTTGAAAAAAATCTAGAAAAAAAATCTAGAAAAAAAATCTAGAAAAAAATCTAGAAAAAAATTCTTGAAAAAAAATCTAGAAAAAAATCTAGAAAAAAAATCTAGAAAAAAAATCTAGAAAAAAAATCTAGAAAAAAAATCTAGAAAAAAATCTAGAAAAAAAATCTATAAAATAAATCTAGAAAAAAATCTAGAAAAAAAATCTATAAAATAAATCTAGAAAAAAATATAGAAAAAAAATCTATAAAATAAATCTAGAAAAAAATCTAGAAAAAAAATCTAGAAAAAAAATCTAGAAAAAAATCTAGAAAAAAAATCTATAAAATAAATCTAGAAAAAAATCTAGAAAAAAAATCTATAAAATAAATCTAGAAAAAAATCTAGAAAAAAAATATATAAAATAAATCTAGAAAAAAATCTAGAAAAAAAATCTAGAAAAAAAATCTAGAAAAAAAATCTAGAAAAAAAATCTAGAAAAAAAATCTAGAAAAAAAATCTAGACAAAAAATCTAGAAAAAAAATCTTGAAAAAAATCTAGAAAAAAAATCTAGAAAAAAAATCTAGAAAAAAATCTAGAAAAAAATTCTTGAAAAAAAATCTAGAAAAAAATCTAGAAAAAAAATCTAGAAAAAAAATCTAGAAAAAAAATCTAGAAAAAAAATCTAGAAAAAAAATCTAGACAAAAAATCTAGAAAAAAATCTAGAAAAAAATCTAGAAAAAAATTCTAGAAAAATATCTAGAAAAAAAATCTAGAAAAAAAATCTAGAAAAAAAATCTAGAAAAAAATCTAGAAAAAAATCTAGAAAAGAAATCTAGAAAAAAAATCTAGAAAAAAATATAGAAAAAAAATCTATAAAATAAATCTAGAAAAAAATCTAGAAAAAAAATCTAGAAAAAAAATCTAGAAAAAAATCTAGAAAAAAAATCTATAAAATAAATCTAGAAAAAAATCTAGAAAAAAAATCTATAAAATAAATCTAGAAAAAAATCTAGAAAAAAAATCTAGAAAAAAAATCTAGAAAAAAAATCTAGACAAAAAATCTAGAAAAAAATCTAGAAAAAAATCTAGAAAAAAATTCTAGAAAAATATCTAGAAAAAAAATCTAGAAAAAAAATCTAGAAAAAAAATCTAGAAAAAAATCTAGAAAAAAATCTAGAAAAAAAATCTAGAAAAAAAATCTAGAAAAAAAATCTAGAAAAAAAATCTAGAAAAAAAATCTAGACAAAAAATCTAGAAAAAAAATCTTGAAAAAAATCTAGAAAAAAAATCTAGAAAAAAAATCTTGAAAAAAATCTAGAAAAAAATTCTTGAAAAAAAATCTAGAAAAAAATCTAGAAAAAAAATCTAGAAAAAAAATCTAGAAAAAAAATCTAGAAAAAAAATCTAGAAAAAAAATCTAGAAAAAAAATATAGAAAAAAAATCTAGAAAAAAATCTAGAAAAAAAATCTAGAAAAATATCTAGAAAAAAAATCTAGACAAAAAATCTAGAAAAAAAATCTAGAAAAAAATCTAGAAAAAAAATCTTGAAAAAAATTCTTGAAAAAAAATCTAGAAAAAAAATCTAGAAAAAAAATCTAGAAAAAAAACTAGAAAAAAAATCTAGAAAAATATCTAGAAAAAAAATCTAGAAAAAAATCTAGAAAAAAAAATCTAGAAAAAATCTAGAAAAAAATCTAGAAAAAAAATCTAGAAAAAAAATCTAGAAAAAAATCTAGAAAAAAAATCTAGAAAAAAAATCTAGAAAAAAAATCTAGAAAAAAAATCTAGAAAAAAATCTAGAAAAAAAATCTAGAAAAAAAATCTAGAAAAAAAATCTAGAAAAAAAATCTAGAAAAAAAATCTAGAAACAAATCTAGAAAAAAATTCTTGAAAAAAAATCTAGAAAAAAATCTAGAAAAAAAATCTAGAAAAAAAATCTAGAAAAAAAATCTAGAAAAAAAATCTAGAAAAAAATCTAGAAATAAAATCTATAAAATAAATCTAGAAAAAAATCTAGAAAAAAAATCTACAAAAAAAATCTAGAAAAAAATCTAGAAAAAAAATCTAGAAAAAAAATCTAGAAAAAAAATCTAGAAAAAAAATCTAGAAAAAAATCTAGAAAAAAAATCTAGAAAAATATCTAGAAAAAAAATCTAGACAAAAAATCTAGAAAAAAAATCTAGAAAAAAATCTAGAAAAAAAATCTAGAAAAAAATTCTTGAAAAAAAATCTAGAAAAAAAATCTAGAAAAAAAATCTAGAAAAAAAACTAGAAAAAAAATCTAGAAAAATATCTAGAAAAAAAATCTAGAAAAAAATCTAGAAAAAAAATCTAGAAAAAATCTAGAAAAAAATCTAGAAAAAAAATCTAGAAAAAAAATCTAGAAAAAAATCTAGAAAAAAAATCTAGAAAAAAAATCTTGAAAAAAATCTAGAAAAAAAATCTAGAAAAAAATCTAGAAAAAAAATCTAGAAAAAAAATCTAGAAAAAAAACTAGAAAAAAAATCTAGAAAAA
Source organism: Oncorhynchus mykiss (assembly GCF_057628025.1). Taxonomy (NCBI): domain Eukaryota; kingdom Metazoa; phylum Chordata; class Actinopteri; order Salmoniformes; family Salmonidae; genus Oncorhynchus; species Oncorhynchus mykiss. The sequence continues at coordinate 60,145,188 of NC_143033.1, read as the reverse complement.
TATCTAGAAAAAAAATCTAGAAAAAAAATCTAGAAAAAAATCTAGAAAAAAAATCTAGAAAAAATCTAGAAAAAAATCTAGAAAAAAAATCTAGAAAAAAAATCTAGACAAAAAATCTAGAAAAAAATCTAGAAAAAAATCTAGAAAAAAATTCTAGAAAAATATCTAGAAAAAAAATCTAGAAAAAAAATCTAGAAAAAAAATCTAGAAAAAAATCTAGAAAAAAATCTAGAAAAGAAATCTAGAAAAAAAATCTAGAAAAAAATATAGAAAAAAAATCTATAAAATAAATCTAGAAAAAAATCTAGAAAAAAAATCTAGAAAAAAAATCTAGAAAAAAATCTAGAAAAAAAATCTATAAAATAAATCTAGAAAAAAATCTAGAAAAAAAATCTATAAAATAAATCTAGAAAAAAATCTAGAAAAAAAATCTAGAAAAAAAATCTAGAAAAAAAATCTAGACAAAAAATCTAGAAAAAAATCTAGAAAAAAATCTAGAAAAAAATTCTAGAAAAATATCTAGAAAAAAAATCTAGAAAAAAAATCTAGAAAAAAAATCTAGAAAAAAATCTAGAAAAAAATCTAGAAAAAAAATCTAGAAAAAAAATCTAGAAAAAAAATCTAGAAAAAAAATCTAGAAAAAAAATCTAGACAAAAAATCTAGAAAAAAAATCTTGAAAAAAATCTAGAAAAAAAATCTAGAAAAAAAATCTTGAAAAAAATCTAGAAAAAAATTCTTGAAAAAAAATCTAGAAAAAAATCTAGAAAAAAAATCTAGAAAAAAAATCTAGAAAAAAAATCTAGAAAAAAAATCTAGAAAAAAAATCTAGAAAAAAAATATAGAAAAAAAATCTAGAAAAAAATCTAGAAAAAAAATCTAGAAAAATATCTAGAAAAAAAATCTAGACAAAAAATCTAGAAAAAAAATCTAGAAAAAAATCTAGAAAAAAAATCTTGAAAAAAATTCTTGAAAAAAAATCTAGAAAAAAAATCTAGAAAAAAAATCTAGAAAAAAAACTAGAAAAAAAATCTAGAAAAATATCTAGAAAAAAAATCTAGAAAAAAATCTAGAAAAAAAAATCTAGAAAAAATCTAGAAAAAAATCTAGAAAAAAAATCTAGAAAAAAAATCTAGAAAAAAATCTAGAAAAAAAATCTAGAAAAAAAATCTAGAAAAAAAATCTAGAAAAAAAATCTAGAAAAAAATCTAGAAAAAAAATCTAGAAAAAAAATCTAGAAAAAAAATCTAGAAAAAAAATCTAGAAAAAAAATCTAGAAACAAATCTAGAAAAAAATTCTTGAAAAAAAATCTAGAAAAAAATCTAGAAAAAAAATCTAGAAAAAAAATCTAGAAAAAAAATCTAGAAAAAAAATCTAGAAAAAAATCTAGAAATAAAATCTATAAAATAAATCTAGAAAAAAATCTAGAAAAAAAATCTACAAAAAAAATCTAGAAAAAAATCTAGAAAAAAAATCTAGAAAAAAAATCTAGAAAAAAAATCTAGAAAAAAAATCTAGAAAAAAATCTAGAAAAAAAATCTAGAAAAATATCTAGAAAAAAAATCTAGACAAAAAATCTAGAAAAAAAATCTAGAAAAAAATCTAGAAAAAAAATCTAGAAAAAAATTCTTGAAAAAAAATCTAGAAAAAAAATCTAGAAAAAAAATCTAGAAAAAAAACTAGAAAAAAAATCTAGAAAAATATCTAGAAAAAAAATCTAGAAAAAAATCTAGAAAAAAAATCTAGAAAAAATCTAGAAAAAAATCTAGAAAAAAAATCTAGAAAAAAAATCTAGAAAAAAATCTAGAAAAAAAATCTAGAAAAAAAATCTTGAAAAAAATCTAGAAAAAAAATCTAGAAAAAAATCTAGAAAAAAAATCTAGAAAAAAAATCTAGAAAAAAAACTAGAAAAAAAATCTAGAAAAATATCTAGAAAAAAAATCTAGAAAAAAAATCTAGAAAAAAATCTAGAAAAAAAATCTAGAAAAAATCTAGAAAAAAATCTAGAAAAAAAATCTAGAAAAAAAATCTAGAAAAAAAATCTAGACAAAAAATCTAGAAAAAAATCTAGAAAAAAATCTAGAAAAAAATTCTAGAAAAATATCTAGAAAAAAAATCTAGAAAAAAAATCTTGAAAAAAAATCTAGAAAAAAAATCTTGAAAAAAATCTAGAAAAAAAATCTAGAAAAAAAATCTAGAAAAAAATCTAGAAAAAAATTATTGAAAAAAAATCTAGAAAAAAATCTAGAAAAAAAATCTAGAAAAAAAATCTAGAAAAAAAACTAGAAAAAAAATCTAGAAAAATATCTAGAAAAAAAATCTAGAAAAAAAATCTAGAAAAAAATCTAGAAAAAAAATCTAGAAAAAATCTAGAAAAAAATCTAGAAAAAAAATCTAGAAAAAAAATCTAGAAAAAAATCTAGAAAAAAAATCTAGAAAAAAATCTAGAAAAAAAATCTAGAAAAAAATTCTAGAAAAAAAATCTAGAAAAAAAATCTAGAAAAAAATTCTAGAAAAAAAATCTAGAAAAAAATTCTAGAAAAAAAATCTAGAAAAAAATCTAGAAAAAAAATCTAGAAAAAATCTAGAAAAAAAATCTAGAAAAAAATCTAGAAAAAAATCTAGAAAAAAAATCTAGAAAAAAAATCTAGAAAAAAAATCTAGAAAAAAATCTAGAAAAAAAATCTAGAAAAAAAATCTAGAAAAAAAATCTAGAAAAAAAATCTAGAAAAAAATCTAGAAAAAAAATCTAGAAAAAAAATCTAGAAAAAAATCTAGAAAAAAAATCTATAAAATAAATCTAGAAAAAAATCTAGAAAAAAAATCTAGAAAAAAAATCTAGAAAAAAAATCTAGACAAAAAATCTAGAAAAAAATCTAGAAAAAAATCTAGAAAAAAATTCTAGAAAAATATCTAGAAAAAAAATCTAGAAAAAAAATCTAGAAAAAAATCTAGAAAAAAAATCTAGAAAAAAAATCTAGAAAAAAATCTAGAAAAAAATTCTAGAAAAAAATCTAGAAAAAAAATCTAGAAAAAAAATCTAGAAAAAAAATCTAGAAAAAAATTCTAGAAAAAAAATCTAGAAAAAAATCTAGAAAAAAAATCTAGAAAAAAATCTAGAAAAAAAATCTAGAAAAAAAATCTAGAAAAAAATCTAGAAAAAAAATCTAGAAAAAAAATCTAGAAAAAAAATCTAGAAAAAAAATCTAGAAAAAAATCTAGAAAAAAATCTAGAAAAAAAATCTAGAAAAAAAATCTAGAAAAAAAATCTAGAAAAAAAATCTAGAAAAAAAATCTAGAAACAAATCTAGAAAAAAATTCTTGAAAAAAAATCTAGAAAAAAATCTAGAAAAAAAATCTAGAAAAAAAATCTAGAAAAAAAATCTAGAAAAAAAATCTAGAAAAAAATCTAGAAATAAAATCTATAAAATAAATCTAGAAAAAAATCTAGAAAAAAAATCTACAAAAAAAATCTAGAAAAAAATCTAGAAAAAAAATCTAGAAAAAAAATCTAGAAAAAAAATCTAGAAAAAAAATCTAGAAAAAAAATCTAGAAAAAAATCTAGAAAAAAAATCTAGAAAAATATCTAGAAAAAAAATCTAGACAAAAAATCTAGAAAAAAAATCTAGAAAAAAATCTAGAAAAAAAATCTAGAAAAAAATTCTTGAAAAAAAATCTAGAAAAAAAATCTAGAAAAAAAATCTAGAAAAAAAACTAGAAAAAAAATCTAGAAAAATATCTAGAAAAAAAATCTAGAAAAAAATCTAGAAAAAAAATCTAGAAAAAATCTAGAAAAAAATCTAGAAAAAAAATCTAGAAAAAAAATCTAGAAAAAAATCTAGAAAAAAAATCTAGAAAAAAAATCTAGAAAAAATCTAGAAAAAAATCTAGAAAAAAAATCTAGAAAAAAAATCTAGAAAAAAAATCTAGAAACAAATCTAGAAAAAAATTCTTGAAAAAAAATCTAGAAAAAAATCTAGAAAAAAAATCTAGAAAAAAAATCTAGAAAAAAAATCTAGAAAAAAAATCTAGAAAAAAATCTAGAAATAAAATCTATAAAATAAATCTAGAAAAAAATCTAGAAAAAAAATCTACAAAAAAAATCTAGAAAAAAATCTAGAAAAAAAATCTAGAAAAAAAATCTAGAAAAAAAATCTAGAAAAAAAATCTAGAAAAAAAATCTAGAAAAAAATCTAGAAAAAAAATCTAGAAAAATATCTAGAAAAAAAATCTAGACAAAAAATCTAGAAAAAAAATCTAGAAAAAAATCTAGAAAAAAAATCTAGAAAAAAATTCTTGAAAAAAAATCTAGAAAAAAAATCTAGAAAAAAAATCTAGAAAAAAAACTAGAAAAAAAATCTAGAAAAATATCTAGAAAAAAAATCTAGAAAAAAAAATAGAAAAAAAATCTAGAAAAAATCTAGAAAAAAATCTAGAAAAAAAATCTAGAAAAAAAATCTAGAAAAAAATCTAGAAAAAAAATCTAGAAAAAAAATCTTGAAAAAAATCTAGAAAAAAAATCTAGAAAAAAATCTAGAAAAAAAATCTAGAAAAAAAATCTAGAAAAAAAATCTAGAAAAAAATTCTAGAAAAAAAATCTAGAAAAAAATCTAGAAAAAAAATCTAGAAAAAAATCTAGAAAAAAAATCTAGAAAAAAAATCTAGAAAAAAAATCTAGAAAAAAATCTAGAAAAAAAATCTATAAAATAAATCTAGAAAAAAATCTAGAAAAAAAATCTATAAAATAAATCTAGAAAAAAATATAGAAAAAAAATCTATAAAATAAATCTAGAAAAAAATCTAGAAAAAAAATCTAGAAAAAAAATCTAGAAAAAAATCTAGAAAAAAAATCTATAAAATAAATCTAGAAAAAAATCTAGAAAAAAAATCTATAAAATAAATCTAGAAAAAAATCTAGAAAAAAAATCTATAAAATAAATCTAGAAAAAAATCTAGAAAAAAAATCTAGAAAAAAAATCTAGAAAAAAAATCTAGAAAAAAAATCTAGAAAAAAAATCTAGAAAAAAAATCTAGACAAAAAATCTAGAAAAAAAATCTTGAAAAAAATCTAGAAAAAAAATCTAGAAAAAAAATCTAGAAAAAAATCTAGAAAAAAATTCTTGAAAAAAAATCTAGAAAAAAATCTAGAAAAAAAATCTAGAAAAAAAATCTAGAAAAAAAATCTAGAAAAAAATCTAGAAAAAAAATCTATAAAATAAATCTAGAAAAAAATCTAGAAAAAAAATCTATAAAATAAATCTAGAAAAAAATATAGAAAAAAAATCTATAAAATAAATCTAGAAAAAAATCTAGAAAAAAAATCTAGAAAAAAAATCTAGAAAAAAATCTAGAAAAAAAATCTATAAAATAAATCTAGAAAAAAATCTAGAAAAAAAATCTATAAAATAAATCTAGAAAAAAATCTAGAAAAAAAATATATAAAATAAATCTAGAAAAAAATCTAGAAAAAAAATCTAGAAAAAAAATCTAGAAAAAAAATCTAGAAAAAAAATCTAGAAAAAAAATCTAGAAAAAAAATCTAGACAAAAAATCTAGAAAAAAAATCTTGAAAAAAATCTAGAAAAAAAATCTAGAAAAAAAATCTAGAAAAAAATCTAGAAAAAAATTCTTGAAAAAAAATCTAGAAAAAAATCTAGAAAAAAAATCTAGAAAAAAAATCTAGAAAAAAAATCTAGAAAAAAAATCTAGAAAAAAAATCTAGAAAAAAAATCTAGACAAAAAATCTAGAAAAAAATCTAGAAAAAAATCTAGAAAAAAATTCTAGAAAAATATCTAGAAAAAAAATCTAGAAAAAAAATCTAGAAAAAAAATCTAGAAAAAAATCTAGAAAAAAATCTAGAAAAGAAATCTAGAAAAAAAATCTAGAAAAAAATATAGAAAAAAAATCTATAAAATAAATCTAGAAAAAAATCTAGAAAAAAAATCTAGAAAAAAAATCTAGAAAAAAATCTAGAAAAAAAATCTATAAAATAAATCTAGAAAAAAATCTAGAAAAAAAATCTATAAAATAAATCTAGAAAAAAATCTAGAAAAAAAATCTAGAAAAAAAATCTAGAAAAAAAATCTAGACAAAAAATCTAGAAAAAAATCTAGAAAAAAATCTAGAAAAAAATTCTAGAAAAATATCTAGAAAAAAAATCTAGAAAAAAAATCTAGAAAAAAAATCTAGAAAAAAATCTAGAAAAAAATCTAGAAAAAAAATCTAGAAAAAAAATCTAGAAAAAAAATCTAGAAAAAAAATCTAGAAAAAAAATCTAGACAAAAAATCTAGAAAAAAAATCTTGAAAAAAATCTAGAAAAAAAATCTAGAAAAAAAATCTTGAAAAAAATCTAGAAAAAAATTCTTGAAAAAAAATCTAGAAAAAAATCTAGAAAAAAAATCTAGAAAAAAAATCTAGAAAAAAAATCTAGAAAAAAAATCTAGAAAAAAAATCTAGAAAAAAAATATAGAAAAAAAATCTAGAAAAAAATCTAGAAAAAAAATCTAGAAAAATATCTAGAAAAAAAATCTAGACAAAAAATCTAGAAAAAAAATCTAGAAAAAAATCTAGAAAAAAAATCTTGAAAAAAATTCTTGAAAAAAAATCTAGAAAAAAAATCTAGAAAAAAAATCTAGAAAAAAAACTAGAAAAAAAATCTAGAAAAATATCTAGAAAAAAAATCTAGAAAAAAATCTAGAAAAAAAAATCTAGAAAAAATCTAGAAAAAAATCTAGAAAAAAAATCTAGAAAAAAAATCTAGAAAAAAATCTAGAAAAAAAATCTAGAAAAAAAATCTAGAAAAAAAATCTAGAAAAAAAATCTAGAAAAAAATCTAGAAAAAAAATCTAGAAAAAAAATCTAGAAAAAAAATCTAGAAAAAAAATCTAGAAAAAAAATCTAGAAACAAATCTAGAAAAAAATTCTTGAAAAAAAATCTAGAAAAAAATCTAGAAAAAAAATCTAGAAAAAAAATCTAGAAAAAAAATCTAGAAAAAAAATCTAGAAAAAAATCTAGAAATAAAATCTATAAAATAAATCTAGAAAAAAATCTAGAAAAAAAATCTACAAAAAAAATCTAGAAAAAAATCTAGAAAAAAAATCTAGAAAAAAAATCTAGAAAAAAAATCTAGAAAAAAAATCTAGAAAAAAATCTAGAAAAAAAATCTAGAAAAATATCTAGAAAAAAAATCTAGACAAAAAATCTAGAAAAAAAATCTAGAAAAAAATCTAGAAAAAAAATCTAGAAAAAAATTCTTGAAAAAAAATCTAGAAAAAAAATCTAGAAAAAAAATCTAGAAAAAAAACTAGAAAAAAAATCTAGAAAAATATCTAGAAAAAAAATCTAGAAAAAAATCTAGAAAAAAAATCTAGAAAAAATCTAGAAAAAAATCTAGAAAAAAAATCTAGAAAAAAAATCTAGAAAAAAATCTAGAAAAAAAATCTAGAAAAAAAATCTTGAAAAAAATCTAGAAAAAAAATCTAGAAAAAAATCTAGAAAAAAAATCTAGAAAAAAAATCTAGAAAAAAAACTAGAAAAAAAATCTAGAAAAATATCTAGAAAAAAAATCTAGAAAAAAAATCTAGAAAAAAATCTAGAAAAAAAATCTAGAAAAAATCTAGAAAAAAATCTAGAAAAAAAATCTAGAAAAAAAATCTAGAAAAAAAATCTAGACAAAAAATCTAGAAAAAAATCTAGAAAAAAATCTAGAAAAAAATTCTAGAAAAATATCTAGAAAAAAAATCTAGAAAAAAAATCTTGAAAAAAAATCTAGAAAAAAAATCTTGAAAAAAATCTAGAAAAAAAATCTAGAAAAAAAATCTAGAAAAAAATCTAGAAAAAAATTATTGAAAAAAAATCTAGAAAAAAATCTAGAAAAAAAATCTAGAAAAAAAATCTAGAAAAAAAACTAGAAAAAAAATCTAGAAAAATATCTAGAAAAAAAATCTAGAAAAAAAATCTAGAAAAAAATCTAGAAAAAAAATCTAGAAAAAATCTAGAAAAAAATCTAGAAAAAAAATCTAGAAAAAAAATCTAGAAAAAAATCTAGAAAAAAAATCTAGAAAAAAATCTAGAAAAAAAATCTAGAAAAAAATTCTAGAAAAAAAATCTAGAAAAAAAATCTAGAAAAAAATTCTAGAAAAAAAATCTAGAAAAAAATTCTAGAAAAAAAATCTAGAAAAAAATCTAGAAAAAAAATCTAGAAAAAATCTAGAAAAAAAATCTAGAAAAAAATCTAGAAAAAAATCTAGAAAAAAAATCTAGAAAAAAAATCTAGAAAAAAAATCTAGAAAAAAATCTAGAAAAAAAATCTAGAAAAAAAATCTAGAAAAAAAATCTAGAAAAAAAATCTAGAAAAAAATCTAGAAAAAAAATCTAGAAAAAAAATCTAGAAAAAAATCTAGAAAAAAAATCTATAAAATAAATCTAGAAAAAAATCTAGAAAAAAAATCTAGAAAAAAAATCTAGAAAAAAAATCTAGACAAAAAATCTAGAAAAAAATCTAGAAAAAAATCTAGAAAAAAATTCTAGAAAAATATCTAGAAAAAAAATCTAGAAAAAAAATCTAGAAAAAAATCTAGAAAAAAAATCTAGAAAAAAAATCTAGAAAAAAATCTAGAAAAAAATTCTAGAAAAAAATCTAGAAAAAAAATCTAGAAAAAAAATCTAGAAAAAAAATCTAGAAAAAAATTCTAGAAAAAAAATCTAGAAAAAAATCTAGAAAAAAAATCTAGAAAAAAATCTAGAAAAAAAATCTAGAAAAAAAATCTAGAAAAAAATCTAGAAAAAAAATCTAGAAAAAAAATCTAGAAAAAAAATCTAGAAAAAAAATCTAGAAAAAAATCTAGAAAAAAATCTAGAAAAAAAATCTAGAAAAAAAATCTAGAAAAAAAATCTAGAAAAAAAATCTAGAAAAAAAATCTAGAAACAAATCTAGAAAAAAATTCTTGAAAAAAAATCTAGAAAAAAATCTAGAAAAAAAATCTAGAAAAAAAATCTAGAAAAAAAATCTAGAAAAAAAATCTAGAAAAAAATCTAGAAATAAAATCTATAAAATAAATCTAGAAAAAAATCTAGAAAAAAAATCTACAAAAAAAATCTAGAAAAAAATCTAGAAAAAAAATCTAGAAAAAAAATCTAGAAAAAAAATCTAGAAAAAAAATCTAGAAAAAAAATCTAGAAAAAAATCTAGAAAAAAAATCTAGAAAAATATCTAGAAAAAAAATCTAGACAAAAAATCTAGAAAAAAAATCTAGAAAAAAATCTAGAAAAAAAATCTAGAAAAAAATTCTTGAAAAAAAATCTAGAAAAAAAATCTAGAAAAAAAATCTAGAAAAAAAACTAGAAAAAAAATCTAGAAAAATATCTAGAAAAAAAATCTAGAAAAAAATCTAGAAAAAAAATCTAGAAAAAATCTAGAAAAAAATCTAGAAAAAAAATCTAGAAAAAAAATCTAGAAAAAAATCTAGAAAAAAAATCTAGAAAAAAAATCTAGAAAAAATCTAGAAAAAAATCTAGAAAAAAAATCTAGAAAAAAAATCTAGAAAAAAAATCTAGAAACAAATCTAGAAAAAAATTCTTGAAAAAAAATCTAGAAAAAAATCTAGAAAAAAAATCTAGAAAAAAAATCTAGAAAAAAAATCTAGAAAAAAAATCTAGAAAAAAATCTAGAAATAAAATCTATAAAATAAATCTAGAAAAAAATCTAGAAAAAAAATCTACAAAAAAAATCTAGAAAAAAATCTAGAAAAAAAATCTAGAAAAAAAATCTAGAAAAAAAATCTAGAAAAAAAATCTAGAAAAAAAATCTAGAAAAAAATCTAGAAAAAAAATCTAGAAAAATATCTAGAAAAAAAATCTAGACAAAAAATCTAGAAAAAAAATCTAGAAAAAAATCTAGAAAAAAAATCTAGAAAAAAATTCTTGAAAAAAAATCTAGAAAAAAAATCTAGAAAAAAAATCTAGAAAAAAAACTAGAAAAAAAATCTAGAAAAATATCTAGAAAAAAAATCTAGAAAAAAATCTAGAAAAAAAATCTAGAAAAAATCTAGAAAAAAATCTAGAAAAAAAATCTAGAAAAAAAATCTAGAAAAAAATCTAGAAAAAAAATCTAGAAAAAAAATCTTGAAAAAAATCTAGAAAAAAAATCTAGAAAAAAATCTAGAAAAAAAATCTAGAAAAAAAATCTAGAAAAAAAATCTAGAAAAAAATTCTAGAAAAAAAATCTAGAAAAAAATCTAGAAAAAAAATCTAGAAAAAAATCTAGAAAAAAAATCTAGAAAAAAAATCTAGAAAAAAAATCTAGAAAAAAATCTAGAAAAAAAATCTATAAAATAAATCTAGAAAAAAATCTAGAAAAAAAATCTATAAAATAAATCTAGAAAAAAATATAGAAAAAAAATCTATAAAATAAATCTAGAAAAAAATCTAGAAAAAAAATCTAGAAAAAAAATCTAGAAAAAAATCTAGAAAAAAAATCTATAAAATAAATCTAGAAAAAAATCTAGAAAAAAAATCTATAAAATAAATCTAGAAAAAAATCTAGAAAAAAAATCTATAAAATAAATCTAGAAAAAAATCTAGAAAAAAAATCTAGAAAAAAAATCTAGAAAAAAAATCTAGAAAAAAAATCTAGAAAAAAAATCTAGAAAAAAAATCTAGACAAAAAATCTAGAAAAAAAATCTTGAAAAAAATCTAGAAAAAAAATCTAGAAAAAAAATCTAGAAAAAAATCTAGAAAAAAATTCTTGAAAAAAAATCTAGAAAAAAATCTAGAAAAAAAATCTAGAAAAAAAATCTAGAAAAAAAATCTAGAAAAAAATCTAGAAAAAAAATCTATAAAATAAATCTAGAAAAAAATCTAGAAAAAAAATCTATAAAATAAATCTAGAAAAAAATATAGAAAAAAAATCTATAAAATAAATCTAGAAAAAAATCTAGAAAAAAAATCTAGAAAAAAAATCTAGAAAAAAATCTAGAAAAAAAATCTATAAAATAAATCTAGAAAAAAATCTAGAAAAAAAATCTATAAAATAAATCTAGAAAAAAATCTAGAAAAAAAATATATAAAATAAATCTAGAAAAAAATCTAGAAAAAAAATCTAGAAAAAAAATCTAGAAAAAAAATCTAGAAAAAAAATCTAGAAAAAAAATCTAGAAAAAAAATCTAGACAAAAAATCTAGAAAAAAAATCTTGAAAAAAATCTAGAAAAAAAATCTAGAAAAAAAATCTAGAAAAAAATCTAGAAAAAAATTCTTGAAAAAAAATCTAGAAAAAAATCTAGAAAAAAAATCTAGAAAAAAAATCTAGAAAAAAAATCTAGAAAAAAAATCTAGAAAAAAAATCTAGAAAAAAAATCTAGACAAAAAATCTAGAAAAAAATCTAGAAAAAAATCTAGAAAAAAATTCTAGAAAAATATCTAGAAAAAAAATCTAGAAAAAAAATCTAGAAAAAAAATCTAGAAAAAAATCTAGAAAAAAATCTAGAAAAGAAATCTAGAAAAAAAATCTAGAAAAAAATATAGAAAAAAAATCTATAAAATAAATCTAGAAAAAAATCTAGAAAAAAAATCTAGAAAAAAAATCTAGAAAAAAATCTAGAAAAAAAATCTATAAAATAAATCTAGAAAAAAATCTAGAAAAAAAATCTATAAAATAAATCTAGAAAAAAATCTAGAAAAAAAATCTAGAAAAAAAATCTAGAAAAAAAATCTAGACAAAAAATCTAGAAAAAAATCTAGAAAAAAATCTAGAAAAAAATTCTAGAAAAATATCTAGAAAAAAAATCTAGAAAAAAAATCTAGAAAAAAAATCTAGAAAAAAATCTAGAAAAAAATCTAGAAAAAAAATCTAGAAAAAAAATCTAGAAAAAAAATCTAGAAAAAAATCTAGAAAAAAAATCTAGAAAAAAATCTAGAAAAAAATCTAGAAAAAAAATCTAGAAAAAAAATCTAGAAAAAAAATCTAGAAAAAAATCTAGAAAAAAAATCTAGAAAAAAAATCTAGAAAAAAAATCTAGAAAAAAAATCTAGAAAAAAATCTAGAAAAAAAATCTATAAAATAAATCTAGAAAAAAATCTAGAAAAAAAATCTATAAAATAAATCTAGAAAAAAATCTAGAAAAAAAATCTATAAAATAAATCTAGAAAAAAATCTAGAAAAAAAATCTAGAAAAAAAATCTAGAAAAAAAATCTAGAAAAAAAATCTAGAAAAAAAATCTAGAAAAAAAATCTAGAAAAAAATCTAGAAAAAAAATCTAGAAAAAAATCTAGAAAAAAAATCTAGAAAAAAAATCTAGAAAAAAATTCTTGAAAAAAAATCTAGAAAAAAAATCTAGAAAAAAAATCTAGAAAAAAAACTAGAAAAAAAATCTAGAAAAATATCTAGAAAAAAAATCTAGAAAAAAATCTAGAAAAAAAATCTAGAAAAAATCTAGAAAAAAATCTAGAAAAAAAATCTAGAAAAAAAATCTAGAAAAAAATCTAGAAAAAAAATCTAGAAAAAAAATCTTGAAAAAAATCTAGAAAAAAAATCTAGAAAAAAATCTAGAAAAAAAATCTAGAAAAAAAATCTAGAAAAAAATCTAGAAAAAAAATCTAGAAAAAAAATCTTGAAAAAAATCTAGAAAAAAAATCTAGAAAAAAATCTAGAAAAAAAATCTAGAAAAAAAATCTAGAAAAAAAATCTAGAAAAAAATTCTAGAAAAAAAATCTAGAAAAAAATCTAGAAAAAAAATCTAGAAAAAAATCTAGAAAAAAAATCTAGAAAAAAAATCTAGAAAAAAAATCTAGAAAAAAATCTAGAAAAAAAATCTATAAAATAAATCTAGAAAAAAATCTAGAAAAAAAATCTATAAAATAAATCTAGAAAAAAATATAGAAAAAAAATCTATAAAATAAATCTAGAAAAAAATCTAGAAAAAAAATCTAGAAAAAAAATCTAGAAAAAAATCTAGAAAAAAAATCTATAAAATAAATCTAGAAAAAAATCTAGAAAAAAAATCTATAAAATAAATCTAGAAAAAAATCTAGAAAAAAAATCTATAAAATAAATCTAGAAAAAAATCTAGAAAAAAAATCTAGAAAAAAAATCTAGAAAAAAAATCTAGAAAAAAAATCTAGAAAAAAAATCTAGAAAAAAAATCTAGACAAAAAATCTAGAAAAAAAATCTTGAAAAAAATCTAGAAAAAAAATCTAGAAAAAAAATCTAGAAAAAAATCTAGAAAAAAATTCTTGAAAAAAAATCTAGAAAAAAATCTAGAAAAAAAATCTAGAAAAAAAATCTAGAAAAAAAATCTAGAAAAAAAATCTAGAAAAAAATCTAGAAAAAAAATCTATAAAATAAATCTAGAAAAAAATCTAGAAAAAAAATCTATAAAATAAATCTAGAAAAAAATATAGAAAAAAAATCTATAAAATAAATCTAGAAAAAAATCTAGAAAAAAAATCTAGAAAAAAAATCTAGAAAAAAATCTAGAAAAAAAATCTATAAAATAAATCTAGAAAAAAATCTAGAAAAAAAATCTATAAAATAAATCTAGAAAAAAATCTAGAAAAAAAATATATAAAATAAATCTAGAAAAAAATCTAGAAAAAAAATCTAGAAAAAAAATCTAGAAAAAAAATCTAGAAAAAAAATCTAGAAAAAAAATCTATAAAATAAATCTAGAAAAAAATCTAGAAAAAAAATCTATAAAATAAATCTAGAAAAAAATCTAGAAAAAAAATCTAGAAAAAAAATCTAGAAAAAAAATCTAGAAAAAAAATCTAGAAAAAAAATCTAGAAAAAAAATCTAGACAAAAAATCTAGAAAAAAAATCTTGAAAAAAATCTAGAAAAAAAATCTAGAAAAAAAATCTAGAAAAAAATCTAGAAAAAAATTCTTGAAAAAAAATCTAGAAAAAAATCTAGAAAAAAAATCTAGAAAAAAAATCTAGAAAAAAAATCTAGAAAAAAAATCTAGAAAAAAATCTAGAAAAAAAATCTATAAAATAAATCTAGAAAAAAATCTAGAAAAAAAATCTATAAAATAAATCTAGAAAAAAATATAGAAAAAAAATCTATAAAATAAATCTAGAAAAAAATCTAGAAAAAAAATCTAGAAAAAAAATCTAGAAAAAAATCTAGAAAAAAAATCTATAAAATAAATCTAGAAAAAAATCTAGAAAAAAAATCTATAAAATAAATCTAGAAAAAAATCTAGAAAAAAAATATATAAAATAAATCTAGAAAAAAATCTAGAAAAAAAATCTAGAAAAAAAATCTAGAAAAAAAATCTAGAAAAAAAATCTAGAAAAAAAATCTAGAAAAAAAATCTAGACAAAAAATCTAGAAAAAAAATCTTGAAAAAAATCTAGAAAAAAAATCTAGAAAAAAAATCTAGAAAAAAATCTAGAAAAAAATTCTTGAAAAAAAATCTAGAAAAAAATCTAGAAAAAAAATCTAGAAAAAAAATCTAGAAAAAAAATCTAGAAAAAAAATCTAGAAAAAAAATCTAGAAAAAAAATCTAGACAAAAAATCTAGAAAAAAATCTAGAAAAAAATCTAGAAAAAAATTCTAGAAAAATATCTAGAAAAAAAATCTAGAAAAAAAATCTAGAAAAAAAATCTAGAAAAAAATCTAGAAAAAAATCTAGAAAAGAAATCTAGAAAAAAAATCTAGAAAAAAATATAGAAAAAAAATCTATAAAATAAATCTAGAAAAAAATCTAGAAAAAAAATCTAGAAAAAAAATCTAGAAAAAAATCTAGAAAAAAAATCTATAAAATAAATCTAGAAAAAAATCTAGAAAAAAAATCTATAAAATAAATCTAGAAAAAAATCTAGAAAAAAAATCTAGAAAAAAAATCTAGAAAAAAAATCTAGACAAAAAATCTAGAAAAAAATCTAGAAAAAAATCTAGAAAAAAATTCTAGAAAAATATCTAGAAAAAAAATCTAGAAAAAAAATCTAGAAAAAAAATCTAGAAAAAAATCTAGAAAAAAATCTAGAAAAAAAATCTAGAAAAAAAATCTAGAAAAAAAATCTAGAAAAAAATCTAGAAAAAAAATCTAGAAAAAAATCTAGAAAAAAATCTAGAAAAAAAATCTAGAAAAAAAATCTAGAAAAAAAATCTAGAAAAAAATCTAGAAAAAAAATCTAGAAAAAAAATCTAGAAAAAAAATCTAGAAAAAAAATCTAGAAAAAAATCTAGAAAAAAAATCTATAAAATAAATCTAGAAAAAAATCTAGAAAAAAAATCTATAAAATAAATCTAGAAAAAAATCTAGAAAAAAAATCTATAAAATAAATCTAGAAAAAAATCTAGAAAAAAAATCTAGAAAAAAAATCTAGAAAAAAAATCTAGAAAAAAAATCTAGAAAAAAAATCTAGAAAAAAAATCTAGACAAAAAATCTAGAAAAAAAATCTTGAAAAAAATCTAGAAAAAAAATCTAGAAAAAAAATCTAGAAAAAAATCTAGAAAAAAATTCTTGAAAAAAAATCTAGAAAAAAATCTAGAAAAAAAATCTAGAAAAAAAATCTAGAAAAAAAATCTAGAAAAAAAATCTAGAAAAAAAATCTAGAAAAAAAATCTAGAAAAAAAATCTAGAAAAAAATCTAGAAAAAAAATCTAGAAAAATATCTAGAAAAAAAATCTAGACAAAAAATCTAGAAAAAAAATCTAGAAAAAAATCTAGAAAAAAAATCTTGAAAAAAATTCTTGAAAAAAAATCTAGAAAAAAAATCTAGAAAAAAAATCTAGAAAAAAAACTAGAAAAAAAATCTAGAAAAATATCTAGAAAAAAAATCTAGAAAAAAATCTAGAAAAAAAAATCTAGAAAAAATCTAGAAAAAAATCTAGAAAAAAAATCTAGAAAAAAAATCTAGAAAAAAATCTAGAAAAAAAATCTAGAAAAAAAATCTTGAAAAAAATCTAGAAAAAAAATCTAGAAAAAAATCTAGAAAAAAAATCTAGAAAAAAAATCTAGAAAAAAAATCTAGAAAAAAATTCTAGAAAAAAAATCTAGAAAAAAATCTAGAAAAAAAATCTAGAAAAAAATCTAGAAAAAAAATCTAGAAAAAAAATCTAGAAAAAAATCTAGAAAAAAAATCTAGAAAAAAAATCTAGAAAAAAAATCTAGAAAAAAATCTAGAAAAAAAATCTATAAAATAAATCTAGAAAAAAATCTAGAAAAAAAATCTATAAAATAAATCTAGAAAAAAATATAGAAAAAAAATCTATAAAATAAATCTAGAAAAAAATCTAGAAAAAAAATCTAGAAAAAAAATCTAGAAAAAAATCTAGAAAAAAAATCTATAAAATAAATCTAGAAAAAAATCTAGAAAAAAAATCTATAAAATAAATCTAGAAAAAAATCTAGAAAAAAAATCTATAAAATAAATCTAGAAAAAAATCTAGAAAAAAAATCTAGAAAAAAAATCTAGAAAAAAAATATAGAAAAAAAATCTAGAAAAAAAATCTAGACAAAAAATCTAGAAAAAAAATCTTGAAAAAAATCTAGAAAAAAAATCTAGAAAAAAAATCTAGAAAAAAATCTAGAAAAAAATTCTTGAAAAAAAATCTAGAAAAAAATCTAGAAAAAAAATCTAGAAAAAAAATCTAGAAAAAAAATCTAGAAAAAAAATCTAGAAAAAAAATCTAGAAAAAAAATCTAGACAAAAAATCTAGAAAAAAATCTAGAAAAAAATCTAGAAAAAAATTCTAGAAAAATATCTAGAAAAAAAATCTAGAAAAAAAATCTAGAAAAAAAATCTAGAAAAAAATCTAGAAAAAAATCTAGAAAAGAAATCTAGAAAAAAAATCTAGAAAAAAATATAGAAAAAAAATCTATAAAATAAATCTAGAAAAAAATCTAGAAAAAAAATCTAGAAAAAAAATCTAGAAAAAAATCTAGAAAAAAAATCTAGAAAAAAAATCTAGAAAAAAATCTAGAAAAAAAATCTATAAAATAAATCTAGAAAAAAATCTAGAAAAAAAATCTAGACAAAAAATCTAGAAAAAAAATCTAGACAAAAAATCTAGAAAAAAATCTAGAAAAAAATCTAGAAAAAAATTCTAGAAAAATATCTAGAAAAAAAATCTAGAAAAAAAATCTAGAAAAAAAATCTAGAAAAAAATCTAGAAAAAAATCTAGAAAAAAAATCTAGAAAAAAAATCTAGAAAAAAAATCTAGAAAAAAATCTAGAAAAAAAATCTAGAAAAAAATCTAGAAAAAAAATCTAGAAAAAAAATCTAGAAAAAAAATCTAGAAAAAAAATCTAGAAAAAAATCTAGAAAAAAAATCTAGAAAAAAAATCTAGAAAAAAAATCTAGAAAAAAAATCTAGAAAAAAATCTAGAAAAAAAATCTATAAAATAAATCTAGAAAAAAAATCTAGAAAAAAAATCTAGAAAAATATCTAGAAAAAAAATCTAGACAAAAAATCTAGAAAAAAAATCTAGAAAAAAATCTAGAAAAAAAATCTTGAAAAAAATTCTTGAAAAAAAATCTAGAAAAAAAATCTAGAAAAAAAATCTAGAAAAAAAACTAGAAAAAAAATCTAGAAAAATATCTAGAAAAAAAATCTAGAAAAAAATCTAGAAAAAAAAATCTAGAAAAAATCTAGAAAAAAATCTAGAAAAAAAATCTAGAAAAAAAATCTAGAAAAAAATCTAGAAAAAAAATCTAGAAAAAAAATCTTGAAAAAAATCTAGAAAAAAAATCTAGAAAAAAATCTAGAAAAAAAATCTAGAAAAAAAATCTAGAAAAAAAATCTAGAAAAAAATCTAGAAAAAAATTCTTGAAAAAAAATCTAGAAAAAAATCTAGAAAAAAAATCTAGAAAAAAAATCTAGAAAAAAAATCTAGAAAAAAAATCTAGAAAAAAAATCTAGAAAAAAAATCTAGAAAAAAATCTAGAAAAAAAATCTAGAAAAATATCTAGAAAAAAAATCTAGACAAAAAATCTAGAAAAAAAATCTAGAAAAAAATCTAGAAAAAAAATCTTGAAAAAAATTCTTGAAAAAAAATCTAGAAAAAAAATCTAGAAAAAAAATCTAGAAAAAAAACTAGAAAAAAAATCTAGAAAAATATCTAGAAAAAAAATCTAGAAAAAAATCTAGAAAAAAAATCTAGAAAAAATCTAGAAAAAAATCTAGAAAAAAAATCTAGAAAAAAAATCTAGAAAAAAATCTAGAAAAAAAATCTAGAAAAAAAATCTTGAAAAAAATCTAGAAAAAAAATCTAGAAAAAAATCTAGAAAAAAAATCTAGAAAAAAAATCTAGAAAAAAAATCTAGAAAAAAATTCTAGAAAAAAAATCTAGAAAAAAATCTAGAAAAAAAATCTAGAAAAAAATCTAGAAAAAAAATCTAGAAAAAAAATCTAGAAAAAAATCTAGAAAAAAAATCTAGAAAAAAAATCTAGAAAAAAAATCTAGAAAAAAATCTAGAAAAAAAATCTATAAAATAAATCTAGAAAAAAATCTAGAAAAAAAATCTATAAAATAAATCTAGAAAAAAATATAGAAAAAAAATCTATAAAATAAATCTAGAAAAAAATCTAGAAAAAAAATCTAGAAAAAAAATCTAGAAAAAAATCTAGAAAAAAAATCTATAAAATAAATCTAGAAAAAAATCTAGAAAAAAAATCTATAAAATAAATCTAGAAAAAAATCTAGAAAAAAAATCTATAAAATAAATCTAGAAAAAAATCTAGAAAAAAAATCTAGAAAAAAAATCTAGAAAAAAAATATAGAAAAAAAATCTAGAAAAAAAATCTAGAAAAAAAATCTAGACAAAAAATCTAGAAAAAAAATCTTGAAAAAAATCTAGAAAAAAAATCTAGAAAAAAAATCTAGAAAAAAATCTAGAAAAAAATTCTTGAAAAAAAATCTAGAAAAAAATCTAGAAAAAAAATCTAGAAAAAAAATCTAGAAAAAAAATCTAGAAAAAAAATCTAGAAAAAAATCTAGAAAAAAAATCTATAAAATAAATCTAGAAAAAAATCTAGAAAAAAAATCTATAAAATAAATCTAGAAAAAAATATAGAAAAAAAATCTATAAAATAAATCTAGAAAAAAATCTAGAAAAAAAATCTAGAAAAAAAATCTAGAAAAAAATCTAGAAAAAAAATCTATAAAATAAATCTAGAAAAAAATCTAGAAAAAAAATCTATAAAATAAATCTAGAAAAAAATCTAGAAAAAAAATCTATAAAATAAATCTAGAAAAAAATCTAGAAAAAAAATCTAGAAAAAAAATCTAGAAAAAAAATCTAGAAAAAAAATCTAGAAAAAAAATCTAGAAAAAAAATCTAGACAAAAAATCTAGAAAAAAAATCTTGAAAAAAATCTAGAAAAAAAATCTAGAAAAAAAATCTAGAAAAAAATCTAGAAAAAAATTCTTGAAAAAAAATCTAGAAAAAAATCTAGAAAAAAAATCTAGAAAAAAAATCTAGAAAAAAAATCTAGAAAAAAAATCTAGAAAAAAATCTAGAAATAAAATCTATAAAATAAATCTAGAAAAAAATCTAGAAAAAAAATCTACAAAAAAAATCTAGAAAAAAATCTAGAAAAAAAATCTAGAAAAAAAATCTAGAAAAAAAATCTAGAAAAAAAATATAGAAAAAAAATCTAGAAAAAAATCTAGAAAAAAAATCTAGAAAAAAAATCTAGAAAAAAATCTAGAAAAAAATCTAGAAAAAAAATCTAGAAAAAAAATCTAGAAAAAAAATCTAGAAAAAAATCTAGAAAAAAAATCTAGAAAAAAAATCTAGAAAAAAAATCTAGAAAAAAAATCTAGAAAAAAATCTAGAAAAAAAATCTATAAAATAAATCTAGAAAAAAATCTAGAAAAAAAATCTATAAAATAAATCTAGAAAAAAATCTAGAAAAAAAATCTAGAAAAAAAATCTAGAAAAAAAATCTAGACAAAAAATCTAGAAAAAAATCTAGAAAAAAATCTAGAAAAAAATTCTAGAAAAAAAATCTAGAAAAAAAATCTAGAAAAAAAATCTAGAAAAAAATCTAGAAAAAAAATCTAGAAAAAAAATCTAGAAAAAAAATCTAGAAAAAATATCTAGAAAAAAATCTAGAAAAAAAATCTATAAAATAAATCTAGAAAAAAATCTAGAAAAAAAATCTATAAAATAAATCTAGAAAAAAATCTAGAAAAAAAATCTATAAAATAAATCTAGAAAAAAAATCTAGAAAAAAAATCTAGACAAAAAATCTAGAAAAAAAATCTTGAAAAAAATCTAGAAAAAAAATCTAGAAAAAAATCTAGAAAAAAATTCTTGAAAAACAATCTAGAAAAAAATCTAGAAAAAAAATCTAGAAAAAAAATCTAGAAAAAAAATCTAGAAAACAAATCTAGAAAAAAATCTAGAAATAAAATCTATAAAATAAATCTAGAAAAAAATCTAGAAAAAAAATCTACAAAAAAAATCTAGAAAAAAATCTAGAAAAAAAATCTAGAAAAAAAATCTAGAAAAAAAATCTAGAAAAAAAATCTAGAAAAAAAATCTAGAAAAAAATCTAGAAAAAAAATCTAGAAAAATATCTAGAAAAAAAATCTAGACAAAAAATCTAGAAAAAAAATCTAGAAAAAAATCTAGAAAAAAAATCTTGAAAGAAATTCTTGAAAAAAAATCTAGAAAAAAAATCTAGAAAAAAAATCTAGAAAAAAAACTAGAAAAAAAATCTAGAAAAAAATCTAGAAAAAAAATCTAGAAAAAAAATCTTGAAAAAAATCTAGAAAAAAAATCTAGAAAAAAATCTAGAAAAAAAATCTAGAAAAAAAATCTAGAAAAAAAATCTAGAAAAAAATTCTAGAAAAAAAATCTAGAAAAAAATCTAGAAAAAAAATCTAGAAAAAAATCTAGAAAAAAAATCTAGAAAAAAAATCTAGAAAAAAATCTAGAAAAAAAATCTAGAAAAAAAATCTAGAAAAAAAATCTAGAAAAAAATCTAGAAAAAAAATCTATAAAATAAATCTAGAAAAAAATCTAGAAAAAAAATCTATAAAATAAATCTAGAAAAAAATCTAGAAAAAAAATCTATAAAATAAATCTAGAAAAAAATCTAGAAAAAAAATCTAGAAAAAAAATCTAGAAAAAAATCTAGAAAAAAAATCTATAAAATAAATCTAGAAAAAAATCTAGAAAAAAAATCTATAAAATAAATCTAGAAAAAAATCTAGAAAAAAAATCTATAAAATAAATCTAGAAAAAAATCTAGAAAAAAAATCTAGAAAAAAAATCTAGAAAAAAAATCTAGAAAAAAAATCTAGAAAAAAAATCTAGAAAAAAAATCTAGACAAAAAATCTAGAAAAAAAATCTTGAAAAAAATCTAGAAAAAAAATCTAGAAAAAAAATCTAGAAAAAAATCTAGAAAAAAATTCTTGAAAAAAAATCTAGAAAAAAATCTAGAAAAAAAATCTAGAAAAAAAATCTAGAAAAAAAATCTAGAAAAAAAATCTAGAAAAAAATCTAGAAATAAAATCTATAAAATAAATCTAGAAAAAAATCTAGAAAAAAAATCTAGAAAAAAAATCTAGAAAAAAAATCTAGAAAAAAAATCTAGACAAAAAATCTAGAAAAAAAATCTAGAAAAAAATCTAGAAAAAAATCTAGAAAAAAATCTAGAAAAAAAATCTAGAAAAAAAATCTAGAAAAAAATCTAGAAAAAAAATCTAGAAAAAAAATCTAGAAAAAAAATCTAGACAAAAAATCTAGAAAAAAAATCTAGAAAAAAATCTAGAAAAAAAATCTAGAAAAAAAATCTAGAAAAAAAATCTAGAAAAAAAATCTAGAAAAAAATCTAGAAAAAAATCTAGAAAAAAAATCTAGAAAAAAAATCTAGAAAAAAATCTAGAAAAAAAATCTAGAAAAAAAATCTAGAAAAAAAATCTAGACAAAAAATCTAGAAAAAAAATCTAGAAAAAAATCTAGAAAAAAAATCTTGAAAAAAAATCTAGAAAAAAAATCTTGAAAAAAATCTAGAAAAAAAATCTAGAAAAAAAATCTAGAAAAAAATCTAGAAAAAAATTCTTGAAAAAAAATCTAGAAAAAAAATCTAGAAAAAAAATCTAGAAAAAAAATCTAGAAAAAAAACTAGAAAAAAAATCTAGAAAAATATCTAGAAAAAAAATCTAGAAAAAAAATCTAGAAAAAAAATCTAGAAAAAAAATCTAGAAAGAAAATCTAGAAAAAAATCTAGAAAAAAATCTAGAAAAAAAATCTAGAAAAAAAATCTAGAAAAAAATCTAGAAAAAAAATCTAGAAAAAAAATCTAGAAAAAAAATCTAGACAAAAAATCTAGAAAAAAAATCTAGAAAAAAATCTAGAAAAAAAATCTAGAAAAAAAATCTAGAAAAAAAATCTAGAAAAAAAATCTAGAAAAAAATCTAGAAAAAAATCTAGAAAAAAAATCTAGAAAAAAAATCTAGAAAAAAATCTAGAAAAAAAATCTAGAAAAAAAATCTAGAAAAAAAATCTAGACAAAAAATCTAGAAAAAAAATCTAGAAAAAAATCTAGAAAAAAAATCTAGAAAAAAAATCTAGAAAAAAATCTAGAAAAAAAATCTAGAAAAAAAATCTAGAAAAAAAATCTAGAAAAAAAATCTAGAAAAAAATCTAGAAAAAAATCTAGAAAAAAAATCTAGAAAAAAAATCTAGAAAAAAAATCTAGAAAAAAATCTAGAAAAAAAATCTAGAAAAAAAATCTAGAAAAAAAATCTAGAAAAAAAATCTAGAAAAAAATCTAGAAAAAAAATCTATAAAATAAATCTAGAAAAAAATCTAGAAAAAAAATCTATAAAATAAATCTAGAAAAAAATCTAGAAAAAAAATCTAGAAAAAAAATCTAGACAAAAAATCTAGAAAAAAATCTAGAAAAAAATCTAGAAAAAAATTCTAGAAAAATATCTAGAAAAAAAATCTAGAAAAAAAATCTAGAAAAAAATCTAGAAAAAAAATCTAGAAAAAAATCTAGAAAAAAAATCTAGAAAAAAATCTAGAAAAAAAATCTAGAAAAAAAATCTAGAAAAAAAACTAGAAAAAAAATCTAGAAAAATATCTAGAAAAAAAATCTAGAAAAAAAATCTAGAAAAAAATCTAGAAAAAAAATCTAGAAAAAATCTAGAAAAAAATCTAGAAAAAAAATCTAGAAAAAAAATCTAGAAAAAAAATCTAGACAAAAAATCTAGAAAAAAATCTAGAAAAAAATCTAGAAAAAAATTCTAGAAAAATATCTAGAAAAAAATTCTAGAAAAAAAATCTAGAAAAAAATCTAGAAAAAAAATCTAGAAAAAAATCTAGAAAAAAATCTAGAAAAAAAATCTAGAAAAAAATCTAGAAAAAAAATCTAGAAAAAAAATCTAGAAAAAAATCTAGAAAAAAAATCTAGAAAAAAAATCTAGAAAAAAATCTAGAAAAAAATCTAGAAAAAAAATCTAGAAAAAAAATCTAGAAAAAAAATCTAGAAAAAAATCTTGAAAAAAAATCTTTAAAATAAATCTAGAAAAAAATCTAGAAAAAAAATCTAGACAAAAAATCTAGAAAAAAATCTAGAAAAAAATCTAGAAAAAAATTCTAGAAAAATATCTAGAAAAAAAATCTAGAAAAAAAATCTAGAAAAAATTCTAGAAAAAAAATCTAGAAAAAAATCTAGAAAAAAAATCTAGAAAAAAATCTAGAAAAAAAATCTAGAAAAAAAATCTAGAAAAAAATCTAGAAAAAAAATCTAGAAAAAAAATCTTGAAAAAAATCTAGAAAAAAAATCTAGAAAAAAATCTAGAAAAAAAATCTAGAAAAAAAATCTAGAAAAAAAATCTAGAAAAAAAATCTAGAAAAAAAATCTAGAAAAAAAATCTAGAAAAAAATCTAGAAAAAAAATCTAGAAAAAAAATCTAGAAAAAAAATCTAGAAAAAAATCTAGAAAAAAAATCTATAAAATAAATCTAGAAAAAAATCTAGAAAAAAAATCTATAAAATAAATCTAGAAAAAAATATAGAAAAAAAATCTAGAAAAAAATATAGAAAAAAATCTAGAAAAAAAATCTAGAAAAAAAATCTAGAAAAAAATCTAGAAAAAAAATCTAGAAAAATATCTAGAAAAAAAATCTAGACAAAAAATCTAGAAAAAAAATCTAGAAAAAAATCTAGAAAAAAAATCTAGAAAAAAAATCTAGAAAAAAAATCTAGAAAAAAATCTAGAAAAAAAATCTAGAAAAAAAATCTAGAAAAAAAATCTAGAAAAAAAATCTAGAAAAAAATCTAGAAAAAAATCTAGAAAAAAAATCTAGAAAAAAAATCTAGAAAAAAAATCTAGAAAAAAATCTTGAAAAAAAATCTTTAAAATAAATCTAGAAAAAAATCTAGAAAAAAAATCTAGAAAAAAAATCTAGAAAAAAATCTAGACAAAAAATCTAGAAAAAAAATCTTGAAAAAAATCTAGAAAAAAAATCTAGAAAAAAATCTAGAAAAAAATCTAGAAAAAAAATCTAGAAAAAAAATCTAGAAAAAAAATCTAGAAAAAAAATCTAGACAAAAAATCTAGAAAAAAAATCTTGAAAAAAATCTAGAAAAAAAATCTAGAAAAAAAATCTAGAAAAAAATCTAGAAAAAAATTCTTGAAAAAAAATCTAGAAAAAAATCTAGAAAAAAAATCTAGAAAAAAAATCTAGAAAAAAAATCTAGAAAAAAAATCTAGACAAAAAATCTAGAAATAAAATCTATAAAATAAATCTAGAAAAAAATCTAGAAAAAAAATCTAGAAAAAAAATCTAGAAAAAAATCTAGAAAAAAAATCTAGAAAAAAAATCTAGAAAAAAAATCTAGAAAAAAATTATTGAAAAAAAATCTAGAAAAAAAATCTAGAAAAAAAATCTAGAAAAAAATCTAGAAAAAAAATCTAGAAAAATATCTAGAAAAAAAATCTAGACAAAAAATCTAGAAAAAAAATCTAGAAAAAAATCTAGAAAAAAAATCTTGAAAAAAAATCTAGAAAAAAAATCTTGAAAAAAATCTAGAAAAAAAATCTAGAAAAACAATCTAGAAAAAAATCTAGAAATAAAATCTATAAAATAAATCTAGAAAAAAATCTAGAAAAAAAATCTAGAAAAAAAATCTAGAAAAAAATCTAGAAAAAAAATCTAGAAAAAAAATCTAGAAAAAAAATCTAGAAAAAAATCTAGAAAAAAATCTAGAAAAAAAATCTAGAAAAAAAATCTAGAAAAAAAATCTAGAAAAAAAATCTAGAAAAAAATCTAGAAAAAAAATCTAGAAAAAATCTAGAAAAAAATCTAGAAAAAAAATCTAGAAAAAAAATCTAGAAAAAAAATCTAGACAAAAAATCTAGAAAAAAATCTAGAAAAAAAATCTAGAAAAAAAATCTAGAAAAAAATCTAGAAAAAAATCTAGAAAAAAAATCTAGAAAAAAAATCTAGAAAAAAAATCTAGACAAAAAATCTAGAAATAAAATCTATAAAATAAATCTAGAAAAAAATCTAGAAAAAAAATCTAGAAAAAAAATCTAGAAAAAAATCTAGAAAAAAAATCTAGAAAAAAAATCTAGAAAAAAAATCTAGAAAAAAATTATTGAAAAAAAATCTAGAAAAAAAATCTAGAAAAAAAATCTAGAAAAAAATCTAGAAAAAAATCTAGAAAAAAAATCTTGAAAAAAAATCTAGAAAAAAAATCTTGAAAAAAATCTAGAAAAAAAATCTAGAAAAACAATCTAGAAAAAAATCTAGAAATAAAATCTATAAAATAAATCTAGAAAAAAATCTAGAAAAAAAATCTAGAAAAAAAATCTAGAAAAAAATCTAGAAAAAAAATCTAGAAAAAAAATCTAGAAAAAAAATCTAGAAAAAAATCTAGAAAAAAATCTAGAAAAAAAATCTAGAAAAAAAATATAGAAAAAAAATCTAGAAAAAAAATCTAGAAAAAAATCTAGAAAAAAAATCTAGAAAAAATCTAGAAAAAAATCTAGAAAAAAAATCTAGAAAAAAAATCTAGAAAAAAAATCTAGACAAAAAATCTAGAAAAAAATCTAGAAAAAAAATCTAGAAAAAAAATCTAGAAAAAAATCTAGAAAAAAATCTAGAAAAAAAATCTAGAAAAAAAATCTAGAAAAAAATCTAGAAAAAAAATCTTGAAAGAAATCTAGATAAAAAATCTAGAAAAAAATCTAGAAAAAAATCTAGAAAAAAAATCTAGAAAAAAAATCTAGAAAAAAAATCTAGACAAAAAATCTTGAAAAAAATCTAGAAAAAAAATCTAGAAAAAAAATCTAGAAAAAAAATCTTGAAAAAAAATCTAGAAAAAAAATTTAGAAAATAAATCTCGAAAAGAATCTAGAAAAAAAATCTAGAAAAAAAATCTAGAAAAAAATCTAGAAAAAAAATCTAGAAAAAAAATCTAGAAAAAAAATCTAGAAAAAAATCTAGAAAAAAAATCTAGAAAAAAAATCTAGAAAAAAATCTAGAAAAAAATCTAGAAAAAAAATCTAGAAAAAAAATCTAGAAAAAAATCTAGAAAAAAAATCTAGAAAAAAAATCTAGAAAAAAAATCTAGAAAAAAAATCTAGAAAAAAATCTAGAAAAAAAATCTATAAAATAAATCTAGAAAAAAATCTAGAAAAAAAATCTATAAAATAAATCTAGAAAAAAATCTAGAAAAAAAATCTAGAAAAAAAATCTAGAAAAAAAATCTAGACAAAAAATCTAGAAAAAAATCTAGAAAAAAATCTAGAAAAAAATTCTAGAAAAATATCTAGAAAAAAAATCTAGAAAAAAAATCTAGAAAAAAATCTAGAAAAAAAATCTAGAAAAAAAATCTTGAAAAAAATCTAGAAAAAAAATCTAGAAAAAAATCTAGAAAAAAAATCTAGAAAAAAATCTAGAAAAAAAATCTAGAAAAAAAATCTAGAAAAAAAATCTAGAAAAAAATCTAGAAAAAAAATCTAGAAAGAAAATCTAGAAAAAAAATCTAGAAAAAAAATCTAGAAAAAAATCTAGAAAAAAAATCTAGAAAAAATCTAGAAAAAAATCTAGAAAAAAAATCTAGAAAAAAAATCTAGAAAAATATCTAGAAAAAAAATCTAGAAAAAAATCTAGAAAAAAAATCTAGAAAAAATCTAGAAAAAAATCTAGAAAAAAAATCTAGAAAAAAAATCTAGAAAAAAAATCTAGACAAAAAATCTAGAAAAAAATCTAGAAAAAAAATCTAGAAAAAAAATCTAGAAAAAAATCTAGAAAAAAATCTAGAAAAAAAATCTAGAAAAAAAATCTAGAAAAAAATCTAGAAAAAAATCTAGAAAAAAAATCTAGAAAAAAAATCTAGACAAAAAATCTTGAAAAAAATCTAGAAAAAAAATCTAGAAAAAAAATCTAGAAAAAAAATCTTGAAAAAAAATCTAGAAAAAAAATTTAGAAAATAAATCTCGAAAAGAATCTAGAAAAAAAATCTAGAAAAAAAATCTAGAAAAAAATCTAGAAAAAAAATCTAGAAAAAAAATCTAGAAAAAAAATCTAGAAAAAAATCTAGAAAAAAAATCTAGAAAAAAAATCTAGAAAAAAATCTAGAAAAAAATCTAGAAAAAAAATCTAGAAAAAAAATCTAGAAAAAAAATCTAGAAAAAAATCTAGAAAAAAAATCTAGAAAAAAAATCTAGAAAAAAAATCTAGAAAAAAAATCTAGAAAAAAATCTAGAAAAAAAATCTATAAAATAAATCTAGAAAAAAATCTAGAAAAAAAATCTATAAAATAAATCTAGAAAAAAATCTAGAAAAAAAATCTAGAAAAAAAATCTAGAAAAAAAATCTAGACAAAAAATCTAGAAAAAAATCTAGAAAAAAATCTAGAAAAAAATTCTAGAAAAATATCTAGAAAAAAAATCTAGAAAAAAAATCTAGAAAAAAATCTAGAAAAAAAATCTAGAAAAAAAATCTAGAAAAAAAATTCTAGAAAAATATCTAGAAAAAAAATCTAGAAAAAAAATTCTAGAAAAATATCTAGAAAAAAAATCTAGAAAAAAATCTAGAAAAAAAATCTAGAAAAAAAATCTAGAAAAAAATCTAGAAAAAAAATCTAGAAAAAAAATCTAGAAAAAAAATCTAGAAAAAAATCTAGAAAAAAAATCTAGAAAAAAAATCTAGAAAAAAAATCTAGAAAAAAAATCTAGAAAAAAAATCTAGAAAAAAAATCTAGAAAAATATCTAGAAAAAAAATCTAGAAAAAAATCTAGAAAAAAAATCTAGAAAAAAAATCTTGAAAAAAATCTAGAAAAAAATCTAGAAAAAAATCTAGAAAAAAAATCTAGAAAAAAAATCTAGAAAAAAAATCTAGAAAAAAATTCTAGAAAAAAAATCTAGAAAAAAATCTAGAAAAAAAATCTAGAAAAATATCTAGAAAAAAAATCTAGAAAAAAAATCTAGAAAAAAATCTAGAAAAAAAATCTAGAAAAAAAATCTAGAAAAAAAATCTAGAAAAAAATCTAGAAAAAAAATCTATAAAATAAATCTAGAAAAAAATATAGAAAAAAAATCTATAAAATAAATCTAGAAAAAAATATAGAAAAAAAATCTATAAAATAAATCTAGAAAAAAATCTAGAAAAAAAATCTAGAAAAAAAATCTAGAAAAAAATCTAGAAAAAAAATCTAGAAAAATATCTAGAAAAAAAATCTAGACAAAAAATCTAGAAAAAAAATCTAGAAAAAAATCTAGAAAAAAAATCTAGAAAAAAAATCTAGAAAAAAAATCTAGAAAAAAATCTTGAAAAAAAATCTATAAAATAAATCTAGAAAAAAATCTAGAAAAAAAATCTAGAAAAAAAATCTAGAAAAAAATCTAGACAAAAAATCTAGAAAAAAAATCTTGAAAAAAATCTAGAAAAAAAATCTAGAAAAAAATCTAGAAAAAAATTCTTGAAAAAAAATCTAGAAAAAAATCTAGAAAAAAAATCTAGAAAAAAAATCTAGAAAAAAAATCTAGAAAAAAAATCTAGACAAAAAATCTAGAAATAAAATCTATAAAATAAATCTAGAAAAAAATCTAGAAAAAAAATCTAGAAAAAAAATCTAGAAAAAAATCTAGAAAAAAAATCTAGAAAAAAAATCTAGAAAAAAAATCTAGAAAAAAATTATTGAAAAAAAATCTAGAAAAAAAATCTAGAAAAAAAATCTAGAAAAAAATCTAGAAAAAAAATCTAGAAAAATATCTAGAAAAAAAATCTAGACAAAAAATCTAGAAAAAAAATCTAGAAAAAAATCTAGAAAAAAAATCTTGAAAAAAAATCTAGAAAAAAAATCTTGAAAAAAATCTAGAAAAAAAATCTAGAAAAAAAATCTAGAAAAAAATCTAGAAAAAAAATCTAGAAAAAAAATCTAGAAAAAAAATCTAGAAAAAAATCTAGAAAAAAATCTAGAAAAAAAATCTAGAAAAAAAATCTAGAAAAAAAATCTAGAAAAAAAATCTAGAAAAAAATCTTGAAAAAAAATCTATAAAATAAATCTAGAAAAAAATCTAGAAAAAAAATCTAGAAAAAAAATCTAGAAAAAAATCTAGACAAAAAATCTAGAAAAAAAATCTTGAAAAAAATCTAGAAAAAAAATCTAGAAAAAAATCTAGAAAAAAATCTAGAAAAAAAATCTAGAAAAAAAATCTAGAAAAAAAATCTAGAAAAAAAATCTAGACAAAAAATCTAGAAAAAAAATCTTGAAAAAAATCTAGAAAAAAAATCTAGAAAAAAAATCTAGAAAAAAATCTAGAAAAAAATTCTTGAAAAAAAATCTAGAAAAAAATCTAGAAAAAAAATCTATAAAATAAATCTAGAAAAAAATCTAGAAAAAAAATCTAGAAAAAAAATCTAGAAAAAAAATCTAGACAAAAAATCTAGAAAAAAATCTAGAAAAAAATCTAGAAAAAAATTCTAGAAAAAAATCTAGAAAAAAAATCTAGAAAAAAAATCTAGAAAAAAATCTAGAAAAAAAATCTAGAAAAAAAATCTTGAAAAAAATCTAGAAAAAAAATCTAGAAAAAAATCTAGAAAAAAAATCTAGAAAAAAAATCTAGAAAAAAATCTAGAAAAAAAATCTAGAAAAAAAATCTAGAAAAAAAATCTAGAAAAAAATCTAGAAAAAAAATCTAGAAAAAAAATCTAGAAAAAAAATCTAGAAAAAAAATCTAGAAGAAAATCTAGAAAAAAAATCTAGAAAAATATCTAGAAAAAAAATCTAGAAAAAAATCTAGAAAAAAAATCTAGAAAAAATCTAGAAAAAAATCTAGAAAAAAAATCTAGAAAAAAAATCTAGAAAAATATCTAGAAAAAAAATCTAGAAAAAAATCTAGAAAAAAAATCTAGAAAAAATCTAGAAAAAAATCTAGAAAAAAAATCTAGAAAAAAAATCTAGAAAAAAATCTAGAAAAAAAATCTAGAAAAAAAATCTTGAAAAAAATCTAGAAAAAAATCTAGAAAAAAATCTAGAAAAAAAATCTAGAAAAAAAATCTAGAAAAAAAATCTAGAAAAAAATTCTAGAAAAAAAATCTAGAAAAAAATCTAGAAAAAAAATCTAGAAAAAAATCTAGAAAAAAAATCTAGAAAAAAAATCTAGAAAAAAATCTAGAAAAAAAATCTAGAAAAAAAATCTAGAAAAAAAATCTAGAAAAAAATCTAGAAAAAAAATCTATAAAATAAATCTAGAAAAAAATCTAGAAAAAAAATCTAGAAAAAAAATCTAGAAAAAAATCTAGACAAAAAATCTAGAAAAAAAATCTTGAAAAAAATCTAGAAAAAAAATCTAGAAAAAAATCTAGAAAAAAATTCTTGAAAAAAAATCTAGAAAAAAATCTAGAAAAAAAATCTAGAAAAAAAATCTAGAAAAAAAATCTAGAAAAAAAATCTAGACAAAAAATCTAGAAATAAAATCTATAAAATAAATCTAGAAAAAAATCTAGAAAAAAAATCTAGAAAAAAAATCTAGAAAAAAATCTAGAAAAAAAATCTAGAAAAAAAATCTAGAAAAAAATTATTGAAAAAAAATCTAGAAAAAAAATCTAGAAAAAAAATCTAGAAAAAAATCTAGAAAAAAAATCTAGAAAAATATCTAGAAAAAAAATCTAGACAAAAAATCTAGAAAAAAAATCTAGAAAAAAATCTAGAAAAAAAATCTTGAAAAAAAATCTAGAAAAAAAATCTTGAAAAAAATCTAGAAAAAAAATCTAGAAAAAAAATCTAGAAAAAAATCTAGAAAAAAAATCTAGAAAAAAAATCTAGAAAAAAAATCTAGAAAAAAATCTAGAAAAAAATCTAGAAAAAAAATCTAGAAAAAAAATCTAGAAAAAAAATCTAGAAAAAAAATCTAGAAAAAAATCTTGAAAAAAAATCTATAAAATAAATCTAGAAAAAAATCTAGAAAAAAAATCTAGAAAAAAAATCTAGAAAAAAATCTAGACAAAAAATCTAGAAAAAAAATCTTGAAAAAAATCTAGAAAAAAAATCTAGAAAAAAATCTAGAAAAAAATCTAGAAAAAAAATCTAGAAAAAAAATCTAGAAAAAAAATCTAGAAAAAAAATCTAGACAAAAAATCTAGAAAAAAAATCTTGAAAAAAATCTAGAAAAAAAATCTAGAAAAAAAATCTAGAAAAAAATCTAGAAAAAAATTCTTGAAAAAAAATCTAGAAAAAAATCTAGAAAAAAAATCTAGAAAAAAAATCTAGAAAAAAAATCTAGAAAAAAAATCTAGACAAAAAATCTAGAAATAAAATCTATAAAATAAATCTAGAAAAAAATCTAGAAAAAAAATCTAGAAAAAAAATCTAGAAAAAAATTATTGAAAAAAAATCTAGAAAAAAAATCTAGAAAAAAAATCTAGAAAAAAAATCTAGAAAAAAATCTAGAAAAAAAATCTAGAAAAAAATCTAGAAAAAAAATCTAGACAAAAAATCTAGAAAAAAAATCTAGAAAAAAATCTAGAAAAAAAATCTTGAAAAAAAATCTAGAAAAAAAATCTTGAAAAAAATCTAGAAAAAAAATCTAGAAAAACAATCTAGAAAAAAATCTAGAAATAAAATCTATAAAATAAATCTAGAAAAAAAATCTAGAAAAAAAATCTAGACAAAAAATCTAGAAATAAAATCTATAAAATAAATCTAGAAAAAAATCTAGAAAAAAAATCTTGAAAAAAAATCTAGAAAAAAATCTAGAAAAAAAATCTAGAAAAAAAATCTAGAAAAAAAATC
This sequence comes from Oncorhynchus mykiss, assembly GCF_057628025.1. NCBI lineage: Eukaryota > Metazoa > Chordata > Actinopteri > Salmoniformes > Salmonidae > Oncorhynchus > Oncorhynchus mykiss. The sequence continues at coordinate 60,112,962 of NC_143033.1, read as the reverse complement.
TAGAAAAAAAATCTAGACAAAAAATCTAGAAATAAAATCTATAAAATAAATCTAGAAAAAAATCTAGAAAAAAAATCTAGAAAAAAAATCTAGAAAAAAATCTAGAAAAAAAATCTAGAAAAAAAATCTAGAAAAAAAATCTAGAAAAAAATTATTGAAAAAAAATCTAGAAAAAAAATCTAGAAAAAAAATCTAGAAAAAAATCTAGAAAAAAAATCTAGAAAAATATCTAGAAAAAAAATCTAGACAAAAAATCTAGAAAAAAAATCTAGAAAAAAATCTAGAAAAAAAATCTTGAAAAAAAATCTAGAAAAAAAATCTTGAAAAAAATCTAGAAAAAAAATCTAGAAAAAAAATCTAGAAAAAAATCTAGAAAAAAAATCTAGAAAAAAAATCTAGAAAAAAAATCTAGAAAAAAATCTAGAAAAAAATCTAGAAAAAAAATCTAGAAAAAAAATCTAGAAAAAAAATCTAGAAAAAAAATCTAGAAAAAAATCTTGAAAAAAAATCTATAAAATAAATCTAGAAAAAAATCTAGAAAAAAAATCTAGAAAAAAAATCTAGAAAAAAATCTAGACAAAAAATCTAGAAAAAAAATCTTGAAAAAAATCTAGAAAAAAAATCTAGAAAAAAATCTAGAAAAAAATCTAGAAAAAAAATCTAGAAAAAAAATCTAGAAAAAAAATCTAGAAAAAAAATCTAGACAAAAAATCTAGAAAAAAAATCTAGACAAAAAATCTAGAAATAAAATCTATAAAATAAATCTAGAAAAAAATCTAGAAAAAAAATCTAGAAAAAAAATCTAGAAAAAAATCTAGAAAAAAAATCTAGAAAAAAAATCTAGAAAAAAAATCTAGAAAAAAATTATTGAAAAAAAATCTAGAAAAAAAATCTAGAAAAAAAATCTAGAAAAAAATCTAGAAAAAAAATCTAGAAAAATATCTAGAAAAAAAATCTAGACAAAAAATCTAGAAAAAAAATCTAGAAAAAAATCTAGAAAAAAAATCTTGAAAAAAAATCTAGAAAAAAAATCTTGAAAAAAATCTAGAAAAAAAATCTAGAAAAAAAATCTAGAAAAAAATCTAGAAAAAAAATCTAGAAAAAAAATCTAGAAAAAAAATCTAGAAAAAAATCTAGAAAAAAATCTAGAAAAAAAATCTAGAAAAAAAATCTAGAAAAAAAATCTAGAAAAAAAATCTAGAAAAAAATCTTGAAAAAAAATCTATAAAATAAATCTAGAAAAAAATCTAGAAAAAAAATCTAGAAAAAAAATCTAGAAAAAAATCTAGACAAAAAATCTAGAAAAAAAATCTTGAAAAAAATCTAGAAAAAAAATCTAGAAAAAAATCTAGAAAAAAATCTAGAAAAAAAATCTAGAAAAAAAATCTAGAAAAAAAATCTAGAAAAAAAATCTAGACAAAAAATCTAGAAAAAAAATCTTGAAAAAAATCTAGAAAAAAAATCTAGAAAAAAAATCTAGAAAAAAATCTAGAAAAAAATTCTTGAAAAAAAATCTAGAAAAAAATCTAGAAAAAAATTCTTGAAAAAAAATCTAGAAAAAAATCTAGAAAAAAAATCTAGAAAAAAAATCTAGAAAAAAAATCTAGAAAAAAAATCTAGACAAAAAATCTAGAAATAAAATCTATAAAATAAATCTAGAAAAAAATCTAGAAAAAAAATCTAGAAAAATATCTAGAAAAAAAATCTAGACAAAAAATCTAGAAAAAAAATCTAGAAAAAAAATCTAGAAAAAAAATCTTGAAAAAAAATCTAGAAAAAAAATCTTGAAAAAAATCTAGAAAAAAAATCTAGAAAAACAATCTAGAAAAAAATCTAGAAATAAAATCTATAAAATAAATCTAGAAAAAAATCTAGAAAAAAAATCTAGAAAAAAAATCTAGAAAAAAATCTAGAAAAAAAATCTAGAAAAAAAATCTAGAAAAAAAAATCTAGAAAAAAATCTAGAAAAAAATCTAGAAAAAAAATCTAGAAAAAAAATCTAGAAAAAAAATCTAGAAAAAAAATCTAGAAAAAAATCTAGAAAAAAAATCTAGAAAAAATCTAGAAAAAAATCTAGAAAAAAAATCTAGAAAAAAAATCTAGAAAAAAAATCTAGACAAAAAATCTAGAAAAAAATCTAGAAAAAAAATCTAGAAAAAAAACCTAGAAAAAAAATCTAGAAAAAAATCTAGAAAAAAAATCTAGAAAAAAAATCTTGAAAAAAATCTAGAAAAAAAATCTAGAAAAAAATCTAGAAAAAAAATCTAGAAAAAAAATCTAGAAAAAAAATCTAGAAAAAAATTCTAGAAAAAAAATCTAGAAAAAAATCTAGAAAAAAAATCTAGAAAAAAATCTAGAAAAAAAATCTAGAAAAAAAATCTAGAAAAAAATCTAGAAAAAAAATCTAGAAAAAAAATCTAGAAAAAAAATCTAGAAAAAAATCTAGAAAAAAAATCTATAAAATAAATCTAGAAAAAAATCTAGAAAAAAAATCTATAAAATAAATCTAGAAAAAAATATAGAAAAAAAATCTATAAAATAAATCTAGAAAAAAATCTAGAAAAAAAATCTAGAAAAAAAATCTAGAAAAAAATCTAGAAAAAAAATCTAGAAAAATATCTAGAAAAAAAATCTAGACAAAAAATCTAGAAAAAAAATCTAGAAAAAAATCTAGAAAAAAAATCTAGAAAAAAAATCTAGAAAAAAAATCTAGAAAAAAATCTAGAAAAAAAATCTAGAAAAAAAATCTAGAAAAAAAATCTAGAAAAAAAATCTAGAAAAAAATCTAGAAAAAAATCTAGAAAAAAAATCTAGAAAAAAAATCTTGAAAAAAAATCTAGAAAAAAAATCTAGAAAAAAATCTTGAAAAAAAATCTATAAAATAAATCTAGAAAAAAATCTAGAAAAAAAATCTAGAAAAAAAATCTAGAAAAAAATCTAGACAAAAAATCTAGAAAAAAAATCTTGAAAAAAATCTAGAAAAAAAATCTAGAAAAAAATCTAGAAAAAAAATCTAGAAAAAAAATCTAGAAAAAAAATCTAGAAAAAAAATCTAGACAAAAAATCTAGAAAAAAAATCTTGAAAAAAATCTAGAAAAAAAATCTAGAAAAAAAATCTAGAAAAAAATCTAGAAAAAAATTCTTGAAAAAAAATCTAGAAAAAAATCTAGAAAAAAAATCTAGAAAAAAAATCTAGAAAAAAAATCTAGAAAAAAAATCTAGACAAAAAATCTAGAAATAAAATCTATAAAATAAATCTAGAAAAAAATCTAGAAAAAAAATCTAGAAAAAAAATCTAGAAAAAAATCTAGAAAAAAAATCTAGAAAAAAAATCTAGAAAAAAAATCTAGAAAAAAATTATTGAAAAAAAATCTAGAAAAAAAATCTAGAAAAAAAATCTAGAAAAAAATCTAGAAAAAAAATCTAGAAAAATATCTAGAAAAAAAATCTAGACAAAAAATCTAGAAAAAAAATCTAGAAAAAAATCTAGAAAAAAAATCTTGAAAAAAAATCTAGAAAAAAAATCTTGAAAAAAATCTAGAAAAAAAATCTAGAAAAAAAATCTAGAAAAAAATCTAGAAATAAAATCTATAAAATAAATCTAGAAAAAAATCTAGAAAAAAAATCTAGAAAAAAAATCTAGAAAAATATCTAGAACAAAAATCTAGAAAAAAATTATTGAAAAAAAATCTAGAAAAAAATCTAGAAAAAAAATCTAGAAAAAAAATCTAGAAAAAAAATCTTGAAAAAAATCTAGAAAAAAAATCTAGAAAAAAAATCTAGAAAAAAAATCTAGAAAAAAATCTAGAAAAAAAATCTAGAAAAATATCTAGAAAAAAAATCTAGACAAAAAATCTAGAAAAAAAATCTAGAAAAAAATCTAGAAAAAAAATCTTGAAAAAAAATCTAGAAAAAAAATCTTGAAAAAAATCTAGAAAAAAAATCTAGAAAAAAAATCTAGAAAAAAATCTAGAAATAAAATCTATAAAATAAATCTAGAAAAAAATCTAGAAAAAAAATCTAGAAAAAAAATCTAGAAAAATATCTAGAACAAAAATCTAGAAAAAAATTATTGAAAAAAAATCTAGAAAAAAATCTAGAAAAAAAATCTAGAAAAAAAATCTAGAAAAAAAATCTAGAAAAAAATCTTGAAAAAAAATCTAGAAAAAAAATCTAGAAAAAAAATCTAGAAAAAAAATCTAGAAAAAAATCTAGAAAAAAATCTAGAAAAAAAATCTTGAAAAAAAATCTAGAAAAAAAATCTTGAAAAAAATCTAGAAAAAAAATCTAGAAAAAAAATCTAGAAAAAAATCTAGAAATAAAATCTATAAAATAAATCTAGAAAAAAATCTAGAAAAAAAATCTAGAAAAAAAATCTAGAAAAATATCTAGAACAAAAATCTAGAAAAAAATTATTGAAAAAAAATCTAGAAAAAAATCTAGAAAAAAAATCTAGAAAAAAAATCTAGAAAAAAAATCTAGAAAAAAATCTTGAAAAAAAATCTAGAAAAAAAATCTAGAAAAAAAATCTAGAAAAAAAATCTAGAAAAAAATCTAGAAAAAAATCTAGAAAAAAAATCTAGAAAAAAAATCTAGAAAAAAAATCTAGAAAAAAAATCTAGAAAAAAATCTAGAAAAAAAATCTAGAAAAAAATCTAGAAAAAAAATCTAGAAAAAAAATCTAGAAAAAAAATCTAGAAAAAAAATCTAGAAAAAAATCTAGAAAAAAAATCTAGAAAATAAATCTAGAAAAAAATCTAGAAAAAAAATCTAGAAAAAAAATCTAGAAAAAAAATCTAGACAAAAAATCTAGAAAAAAAATCTAGAAAAAAAATCTAGAAAAAAATCTAGAAAAAAAATCTAGAAAAAAATTCTTGAAAAAAAATCTAGAAAAAAAATTTAGAAAATAAATCTCGAAAAGAATCTAGAAAAAAAATCTAGAAAAATATCTAGAAAAAAAATATAGAAAAAAAATCTAGAAAAAAAATCTAGAAAAAAAATCTTGAAAAAAATCTAGAAAAAAAATCTAGAAAAAAAATCTTGAAAAAAATCTAGAAAAAAAATCTAGAAAAAAATTCTTGAAAAAAAATCTAGAAAAAAAAATTAGAAAATAAATCTCGAAAAGAATCTAGAAAAAAAATCTAGAAAAAAAATCTAGAAAAAAATCTAGAAAAAAAATCTAGAAAAAAAATCTAGAAAAAAAATCTAGAAAAAAAATATAGAAAAAAAATCTAGAAAAAAAATCTAGAAAAAAAATCTAGAAAAAAAATCTAGAAAAAAAATCTAGACAAAAAATCTAGAAAAAAAATCTAGAAAAAAATCTAGAAAAAAAATCTAGAAAAAAAATCTAGAAAAAAAATCTAGAAAAAAAATCTAGAAAAAAATCTAGAAAAAAATCTAGAAAAAAAATCTAGAAAAAAAATCTAGAAAAAAAATCTAGAAAAAAAATCTAGAAAAAAATCTAGAAAAAAAATCTATAAAATAAATCTAGAAAAAAATCTAGAAAAAAAATCTAGAAAAAAAATCTAGAAAAAAATCTAGAAAAAAAATCTAGAAAAAAAATCTAGAAAAAAAATCTAGACAAAAAATCTAGAAAAAAATCTAGAAAAAAATCTAGAAAAAAAATCTAGAAAAAAAATCTAGAAAAAAATCTAGAAAAAAAATCTAGAAAAAAAATCTAGAAAAAAATCTAGAAAAAAATCTAGAAAAAAAATCTAGAAAAAAAATCTAGAAAAAAAATCTAGAAAAAAAATCTAGAAAAAAATCTAGAAAAAAAATCTAGAAAAAATCTAGAAAAAAATCTAGAAAAAAAATCTAGAAAAAAAATCTAGAAAAAAAATCTAGACAAAAAATCTAGAAAAAAATCTAGAAAAAAAATCTAGAAAAAAAATCTAGAAAAAAATCTAGAAAAAAATCTAGAAAAAAAATCTAGAAAAAAAATCTAGAAAAAAATCTAGAAAAAAAATCTTGAAAGAAATCTAGATAAAAAATCTAGAAAAAAATCTAGAAAAAAATCTAGAAAAAAAATCTAGAAAAAAAATCTAGAAAAAAAATCTAGACAAAAAATCTTGAAAAAAATCTAGAAAAAAAATCTAGAAAAAAAATCTAGAAAAAAAATCTAGAAAAAAAATCTAGAAAAAAAATCTTGAAAAAAAATCTAGAAAAAAAATTTAGAAAATAAATCTCGAAAATAATCTAGAAAAAAAATCTAGAAAAAAAATCTAGAAAAAAATCTAGAAAAAAAATCTAGAAAAAAAATCTAGAAAAAAAATCTAGAAAAAAATCTAGAAAAAAAATCTAGAAAAAAAATCTAGAAAAAAAATCTAGAAAAAAAATCTAGAAAAAAATCTAGAAAAAAAATCTAGAAAATAAATCTAGAAAAAAATCTAGAAAAAAAATCTAGAAAAAAAATCTAGAAAAAAAATCTAGACAAAAAATCTAGAAAAAAAATCTAGAAAAAAAATCTAGAAAAAAATCTAGAAAAAAAATCTAGAAAAAAATTATTGAAAAAAAATCTAGAAAAAAAATTTAGAAAATAAATCTCGAAAAGAATCTAGAAAAAAAATCTAGAAAAATATCTAGAAAAAAAATATAGAAAAAAAATCTAGAAAAAAAATCTAGAAAAAAATCTTGAAAAAAATCTAGAAAAAAAATCTAGAAAAAAAATCTAGAAAAAAATCTAGAAAAAAAATCTAGAAAAAAATTCTTGAAAAAAAATCTAGAAAAAAAAATTAGAAAATAAATCTCGAAAAGAATCTAGAAAAAAAATCTAGAAAAAAAATCTAGAAAAAAATCTAGAAAAAAAATCTAGAAAAAAAATCTTGAAAAAAAATCTAGAAAAAAAATTTAGAAAATAAATCTCGAAAAGAATCTAGAAAAAAAATCTAGAAAAAAAATCTAGAAAAAAATCTAGAAAAAAAATCTAGAAAAAAAATCTAGAAAAAAAATCTAGAAAAAAATCTAGAAAAAAAATCTAGAAAAAAAATCTAGAAAAAAAATCTAGAAAAAAAATCTAGAAAAAAATCTAGAAAAAAAATCTAGAAAATAAATCTAGAAAAAAATCTAGAAAAAAAATCTAGAAAAAAAATCTAGAAAAAAAATCTAGACAAAAAATCTAGAAAAAAAATCTAGAAAAAAAATCTAGAAAAAAATCTAGAAAAAAAATCTAGAAAAAAATTCTTGAAAAAAAATCTAGAAAAAAAATTTAGAAAATAAATCTCGAAAAAAATCTAGAAAAAAAATCTAGAAAAATATCTAGAAAAAAAATATAGAAAAAAAATCTAGAAAAAAAATCTAGAAAAAAAATCTTGAAAAAAATCTAGAAAAAAATCTAGAAAAAAAATCTAGAAAAAAAATCTAGAAAAAAAATCTAGAAAAAAAATCTAGAAAAAAATCTAGAAAAAAAATCTATAAAATAAATCTAGAAAAAAATCTAGAAAAAAAATCTAGAAAAAAAATCTAGAAAAAAATCTAGAAAAAAAATCTAGAAAAAAAATCTAGAAAAAAAATCTAGACAAAAAATCTAGAAAAAAATCTAGAAAAAAATCTAGAAAAAAAATCTAGAAAAAAAATCTAGAAAAAAATCTAGAAAAAAAATCTAGAAAAAAAATCTAGAAAAAAATCTAGAAAAAAATCTAGAAAAAAAATCTAGAAAAAAAATCTAGAAAAAAAATCTAGAAAAAAAATCTAGAAAAAAATCTAGAAAAAAAATCTAGAAAAAATCTAGAAAAAAATCTAGAAAAAAAATCTAGAAAAAAAATCTAGAAAAAAAATCTAGACAAAAAATCTAGAAAAAAATCTAGAAAAAAAATCTAGAAAAAAAATCTAGAAAAAAATCTAGAAAAAAATCTAGAAAAAAAATCTAGAAAAAAAATCTAGAAAAAAATCTAGAAAAAAAATCTTGAAAGAAATCTAGATAAAAAATCTAGAAAAAAATCTAGAAAAAAATCTAGAAAAAAAATCTAGAAAAAAAATCTAGAAAAAAAATCTAGACAAAAAATCTTGAAAAAAATCTAGAAAAAAAATCTAGAAAAAAAATCTAGAAAAAAAATCTAGAAAAAAAATCTAGAAAAAAAATCTTGAAAAAAAATCTAGAAAAAAAATTTAGAAAATAAATCTCGAAAATAATCTAGAAAAAAAATCTAGAAAAAAAATCTAGAAAAAAATCTAGAAAAAAAATCTAGAAAAAAAATCTAGAAAAAAAATCTAGAAAAAAATCTAGAAAAAAAATCTAGAAAAAAAATCTAGAAAAAAAATCTAGAAAAAAAATCTAGAAAAAAATCTAGAAAAAAAATCTAGAAAATAAATCTAGAAAAAAATCTAGAAAAAAAATCTAGAAAAAAAATCTAGAAAAAAAATCTAGACAAAAAATCTAGAAAAAAAATCTAGAAAAAAAATCTAGAAAAAAATCTAGAAAAAAAATCTAGAAAAAAATTATTGAAAAAAAATCTAGAAAAAAAATTTAGAAAATAAATCTCGAAAAGAATCTAGAAAAAAAATCTAGAAAAATATCTAGAAAAAAAATATAGAAAAAAAATCTAGAAAAAAAATCTAGAAAAAAAATCTTGAAAAAAATCTAGAAAAAAAATCTAGAAAAAAAATCTAGAAAAAAATCTAGAAAAAAAATCTAGAAAAAAATTCTTGAAAAAAAATCTAGAAAAAAAAATTAGAAAATAAATCTCGAAAAGAATCTAGAAAAAAAATCTAGAAAAAAAATCTAGAAAAAAATCTAGAAAAAAAATCTAGAAAAAAAATCTTGAAAAAAAATCTAGAAAAAAAATTTAGAAAATAAATCTCGAAAAGAATCTAGAAAAAAAATCTAGAAAAAAAATCTAGAAAAAAATCTAGAAAAAAAATCTAGAAAAAAAATCTAGAAAAAAAATCTAGAAAAAAATCTAGAAAAAAAATCTAGAAAAAAAATCTAGAAAAAAAATCTAGAAAAAAAATCTAGAAAAAAATCTAGAAAAAAAATCTAGAAAATAAATCTAGAAAAAAATCTAGAAAAAAAATCTAGAAAAAAAATCTAGAAAAAAAATCTAGACAAAAAATCTAGAAAAAAAATCTAGAAAAAAAATCTAGAAAAAAATCTAGAAAAAAAATCTAGAAAAAAATTCTTGAAAAAAAATCTAGAAAAAAAATTTAGAAAATAAATCTCGAAAAGAATCTAGAAAAAAAATCTAGAAAAATATCTAGAAAAAAAATATAGAAAAAAAATCTAGAAAAAAAATCTAGAAAAAAAATCTTGAAAAAAATCTAGAAAAAAATCTAGAAAAAAAATCTAGAAAAAAAATCTAGAAAAAAAATCTAGAAAAAAAATCTAGAAAAAAATCTAGAAAAAAAATCTATAAAATAAATCTAGAAAAAAATCTAGAAAAAAAATCTAGAAAAAAAATCTAGAAAAAAATCTAGAAAAAAAATCTAGAAAAAAAATCTAGAAAAAAAATCTAGACAAAAAATCTAGAAAAAAATCTAGAAAAAAATCTAGAAAAAAAATCTAGAAAAAAAATCTAGAAAAAAATCTAGAAAAAAAATCTAGAAAAAAAATCTAGAAAAAAATCTAGAAAAAAATCTAGAAAAAAAATCTAGAAAAAAAATCTAGAAAAAAAATCTAGAAAAAAAATCTAGAAAAAAATCTAGAAAAAAAATCTAGAAAAAATCTAGAAAAAAATCTAGAAAAAAAATCTAGAAAAAAAATCTAGAAAAAAAATCTAGACAAAAAATCTAGAAAAAAATCTAGAAAAAAAATCTAGAAAAAAAATCTAGAAAAAAATCTAGAAAAAAATCTAGAAAAAAAATCTAGAAAAAAAATCTAGAAAAAAATCTAGAAAAAAAATCTTGAAAGAAATCTAGATAAAAAATCTAGAAAAAAATCTAGAAAAAAATCTAGAAAAAAAATCTAGAAAAAAAATCTAGAAAAAAAATCTAGACAAAAAATCTTGAAAAAAATCTAGAAAAAAAATCTAGAAAAAAAATCTAGAAAAAAAATCTAGAAAAAAAATCTAGAAAAAAAATCTTGAAAAAAAATCTAGAAAAAAAATTTAGAAAATAAATCTCGAAAAGAATCTAGAAAAAAAATCTAGAAAAAAAATCTAGAAATAAATCTAGAAAAAAAATCTAGAAAAAAAATCTAGAAAAAAAATCTAGAAAAAAATCTAGAAAAAAAATCTAGAAAAAAAATCTAGAAAAAAAATCTAGAAAAAAAATCTAGAAAAAAATCTAGAAAAAAAATCTAGAAAATAAATCTAGAAAAAAATCTAGAAAAAAAATCTAGAAAAAAAATCTAGAAAAAAAATCTAGACAAAAAATCTAGAAAAAAAATCTAGAAAAAAAATCTAGAAAAAAATCTAGAAAAAAAATCTAGAAAAAAATTATTGAAAAAAAATCTAGAAAAAAAATTTAGAAAATAAATCTCGAAAAGAATCTAGAAAAAAAATCTAGAAAAATATCTAGAAAAAAAATATAGAAAAAAAATCTAGAAAAAAAATCTAGAAAAAAAATCTTGAAAAAAATCTAGAAAAAAAATCTAGAAAAAAAATCTAGAAAAAAATCTAGAAAAAAAATCTAGAAAAAAATTCTTGAAAAAAAATCTAGAAAAAAAAATTAGAAAATAAATCTCGAAAAGAATCTAGAAAAAAAATCTAGAAAAAAAATCTAGAAAAAAATCTAGAAAAAAAATCTAGAAAAAAAATCTTGAAAAAAAATCTAGAAAAAAAATTTAGAAAATAAATCTCGAAAAGAATCTAGAAAAAAAATCTAGAAAAAAAATCTAGAAAAAAATCTAGAAAAAAAATCTAGAAAAAAAATCTAGAAAAAAAATCTAGAAAAAAATCTAGAAAAAAAATCTAGAAAAAAAATCTAGAAAAAAAATCTAGAAAAAAAATCTAGAAAAAAATCTAGAAAAAAAATCTAGAAAATAAATCTAGAAAAAAATCTAGAAAAAAAATCTAGAAAAAAAATCTAGAAAAAAAATCTAGACAAAAAATCTAGAAAAAAAATCTAGAAAAAAAATCTAGAAAAAAATCTAGAAAAAAAATCTAGAAAAAAATTCTTGAAAAAAAATCTAGAAAAAAAATTTAGAAAATAAATCTCGAAAAGAATCTAGAAAAAAAATCTAGAAAAATATCTAGAAAAAAAATATAGAAAAAAAATCTAGAAAAAAAATCTAGAAAAAAAATCTTGAAAAAAATCTAGAAAAAAAATCTAGAAAAAAAATCTTGAAAAAAATCTAGAAAAAAAATCTAGAAAAAAATTCTTGAAAAAAAATCTAGAAAAAAAAATTAGAAAATAAATCTCGAAAAGAATCTAGAAAAAAAATCTAGAAAAAAATCTAGAAAAAAAATCTAGAAAAAAATTCTTGAAAAAAAATCTAGAAAAAAAAATTAGAAAATAAATCTCGAAAAGAATCCAGAAAAAAAATCTAGAAAAAAAATCTAGAAAAAAATCTAGAAAAAAAATCTAGAAAAAAAATCTTGAAAAAAAATCTAGAAAAAAAATTTAGAAAATAAATCTCGAAAAGAATCTAGAAAAAAAATCTAGAAAAAAAATCTAGAAAAAAATCTAGAAAAAAAATCTAGAAAAAAAATCTAGAAAAAAAATCTAGAAAAAAATCTAGAAAAAAAATCTAGAAAAAAAATCTAGAAAAAAATCTAGAAAAAAAATCTAGAAAAAAATTCTTGAAAAAAAATCTAGAAAAAAAATTTAGAAAATAAATCTCGAAAAGAATCTAGAAAAAAAATCTAGAAAAATATCTAGAAAAAAAATATAGAAAAAAAATCTAGAAAAAAAATCTAGAAAAAAAATCTTGAAAAAAATCTAGAAAAAAAATCTAGAAAAAAAATCTTGAAAAAAATCTAGAAAAAAAATCTAGAAAAAAATTCTTGAAAAAAAATCTAGAAAAAAAAATTAGAAAATAAATCTCGAAAAGAATCTAGAAAAAAAATCTAGAAAAAAATCTAGAAAAAAAATCTAGAAAAAAATTCTTGAAAAAAAATCTAGAAAAAAAAATTAGAAAATAAATCTCGAAAAGAATCTAGAAAAAAAATCTAGAAAAAAAATCTAGAAAAAAATCTAGAAAAAAAATCTAGAAAAAAAATCTTGAAAAAAAATCTAGAAAAAAAATTTAGAAAATAAATCTCGAAAAGAATCTAGAAAAAAAATCTAGAAAAAAAATCTAGAAAAAAATCTAGAAAAAAAATCTAGAAAAAAAATCTAGAAAAAAAATCTAGAAAAAAATCTAGAAAAAAAATCTAGAAAAAAAATCTAGAAAAAAAATCTAGAAAAAAAATCTAGAAAAAAATCTAGAAAAAAAATCTAGAAAATAAATCTAGAAAAAAATCTAGAAAAAAAATCTAGAAAAAAAATCTAGAAAAAAAATCTAGACAAAAAATCTAGAAAAAAAATCTAGAAAAAAAATCTAGAAAAAAATCTAGAAAAAAAATCTAGAAAAAAATTCTTGAAAAAAAATCTAGAAAAAAAATTTAGAAAATAAATCTCGAAAAGAATCTAGAAAAAAAATCTAGAAAAATATCTAGAAAAAAAATATAGAAAAAAAATCTAGAAAAAAAATCTAGAAAAAAAATCTTGAAAAAAATCTAGAAAAAAAATCTAGAAAAAAAATCTTGAAAAAAAATCTAGAAAAAAAATTTAGAAAATAAATCTCGAAAAGAATCTAGAAAAAAAATCTAGAAAAAAAATCTAGAAAAAAATCTAGAAAAAAAATCTAGAAAAAAAATCTAGAAAAAAAATCTAGAAAAAAATCTAGAAAAAAAATCTAGAAAAAAAATCTAGAAAAAAAATCTAGAAAAAAAATCTAGAAAAAAATCTAGAAAAAAAATCTAGAAAATAAATCTAGAAAAAAATCTAGAAAAAAAATCTAGAAAAAAAATCTAGAAAAAAAATCTAGACAAAAAATCTAGAAAAAAAATCTAGAAAAAAAATCTAGAAAAAAATCTAGAAAAAAAATCTAGAAAAAAATTCTTGAAAAAAAATCTAGAAAAAAAATTTAGAAAATAAATCTCGAAAAGAATCTAGAAAAAAAATCTAGAAAAATATCTAGAAAAAAAATCTAGAAAAAAAATCTAGAAAAAAATCTAGAAAAAAAATCTAGAAAAAAAATCTAGAAAAAAAATCTAGAAAAAAATCTAGAAAAAAATCTAGAAAAAAAATCTAGAAAAAAAATCTAGAAAAAAAATCTAGAAAAAAAATCTAGAAAAAAAATATAGAAAAAAAATCTAGAAAAAAAATCTAGAAAAAAAATCTAGAAAAAAAATCTAGAAAAAAAATCTAGACAAAAAATCTAGAAAAAAAATCTAGAAAAAAATCTAGAAAAAAAATCTAGAAAAAAAATCTAGAAAAAAAATCTAGAAAAAAATCTAGAAAAAAATCTAGAAAAAAATCTAGAAAAAAAATCTAGAAAAAAAATCTAGAAAAAAAATCTAGAAAAAAAATCTAGAAAAAAATCTAGAAAAAAAATCTATAAAATAAATCTAGAAAAAAATCTAGAAAAAAAATCTAGAAAAAAAATCTAGAAAAAAATCTAGAAAAAAAATCTAGAAAAAAAATCTAGAAAAAAAATCTAGACAAAAAATCTAGAAAAAAATCTAGAAAAAAATCTAGAAAAAAAATCTAGAAAAAAAATCTAGAAAAAAATCTAGAAAAAAAATCTAGAAAAAAAATCTAGAAAAAAATCTAGAAAAAAATCTAGAAAAAAAATCTAGAAAAAAAATCTAGAAAAAAAATCTAGAAAAAAAATCTAGAAAAAAATCTAGAAAAAAAATCTAGAAAAAATCTAGAAAAAAATCTAGAAAAAAAATCTAGAAAAAAAATCTAGAAAAAAAATCTAGACAAAAAATCTAGAAAAAAATCTAGAAAAAAAATCTAGAAAAAAAATCTAGAAAAAAATCTAGAAAAAAATCTAGAAAAAAAATCTAGAAAAAAAATCTAGAAAAAAATCTAGAAAAAAAATCTTGAAAGAAATCTAGATAAAAAATCTAGAAAAAAATCTAGAAAAAAATCTAGAAAAAAAATCTAGAAAAAAAATCTAGAAAAAAAATCTAGACAAAAAATCTTGAAAAAAATCTAGAAAAAAAATCTAGAAAAAAAATCTAGAAAAAAAATCTAGAAAAAAAATCTAGAAAAAAAATCTTGAAAAAAAATCTAGAAAAAAAATTTAGAAAATAAATCTCGAAAAGAATCTAGAAAAAAAATCTAGAAAAAAAATCTAGAAAAAAATCTAGAAAAAAAATCTAGAAAAAAAATCTAGAAAAAAAATCTAGAAAAAAAATCTTGAAAAAAATCTAGAAAAAAAATCTAGAAAAAAAATCTAGAAAAAAATCTAGAAAAAAAATCTAGAAAAAAATTCTTGAAAAAAAATCTAGAAAAAAAAATTAGAAAATAAATCTCGAAAAGAATCTAGAAAAAAAATCTAGAAAAAAAATCTAGAAAAAAATCTAGAAAAAAAATCTAGAAAAAAAATCTAGAAAAAAAATCTAGAAAAAAATCTAGAAAAAAATCTAGAAAAAAAATCTAGAAAAAAAATCTAGAAAAAAAATCTAGAAAAAAAATCTAGAAAAAAAATATAGAAAAAAAATCTAGAAAAAAAATCTAGAAAAAAAATCTAGAAAAAAAATCTAGAAAAAAAATCTAGACAAAAAATCTTGAAAAAAATCTAGAAAAAAAATCTAGAAAAAAAATCTAGAAAAAAAATCTAGAAAAAAAATCTAGAAAAAAAATCTTGAAAAAAAATCTAGAAAAAAAATTTAGAAAATAAATCTCGAAAAGAATCTAGAAAAAAAATCTAGAAAAAAAATCTAGAAATAAATCTAGAAAAAAAATCTAGAAAAAAAATCTAGAAAAAAAATCTAGAAAAAAATCTAGAAAAAAAATCTAGAAAAAAAATCTAGAAAAAAAATCTAGAAAAAAAATCTAGAAAAAAATCTAGAAAAAAAATCTAGAAAATAAATCTAGAAAAAAATCTAGAAAAAAAATCTAGAAAAAAAATCTAGAAAAAAAATCTAGACAAAAAATCTAGAAAAAAAATCTAGAAAAAAAATCTAGAAAAAAATCTAGAAAAAAAATCTAGAAAAAAATTATTGAAAAAAAATCTAGAAAAAAAATTTAGAAAATAAATCTCGAAAAGAATCTAGAAAAAAAATCTAGAAAAATATCTAGAAAAAAAATATAGAAAAAAAATCTAGAAAAAAAATCTAGAAAAAAAATCTTGAAAAAAATCTAGAAAAAAAATCTAGAAAAAAAATCTAGAAAAAAATCTAGAAAAAAAATCTAGAAAAAAATTCTTGAAAAAAAATCTAGAAAAAAAAATTAGAAAATAAATCTCGAAAAGAATCTAGAAAAAAAATCTAGAAAAAAAATCTAGAAAAAAATCTAGAAAAAAAATCTAGAAAAAAAATCTTGAAAAAAAATCTAGAAAAAAAATTTAGAAAATAAATCTCGAAAAGAATCTAGAAAAAAAATCTAGAAAAAAAATCTAGAAAAAAATCTAGAAAAAAAATCTAGAAAAAAAATCTAGAAAAAAAATCTAGAAAAAAATCTAGAAAAAAAATCTAGAAAAAAAATCTAGAAAAAAAATCTAGAAAAAAAATCTAGAAAAAAATCTAGAAAAAAAATCTAGAAAATAAATCTAGAAAAAAATCTAGAAAAAAAATCTAGAAAAAAAATCTAGAAAAAAAATCTAGACAAAAAATCTAGAAAAAAAATCTAGAAAAAAAATCTAGAAAAAAATCTAGAAAAAAAATCTAGAAAAAAATTCTTGAAAAAAAATCTAGAAAAAAAATTTAGAAAATAAATCTCGAAAAGAATCTAGAAAAAAAATCTAGAAAAATATCTAGAAAAAAAATATAGAAAAAAAATCTAGAAAAAAAATCTAGAAAAAAAATCTTGAAAAAAATCTAGAAAAAAAATCTAGAAAAAAAATCTTGAAAAAAATCTAGAAAAAAAATCTAGAAAAAAATTCTTGAAAAAAAATCTAGAAAAAAAAATTAGAAAATAAATCTCGAAAAGAATCTAGAAAAAAAATCTAGAAAAAAATCTAGAAAAAAAATCTAGAAAAAAATTCTTGAAAAAAAATCTAGAAAAAAAATTTAGAAAATAAATCTCGAAAAGAATCTAGAAAAAAAATCTAGAAAAATATCTAGAAAAAAAATATAGAAAAAAAATCTAGAAAAAAAATCTAGAAAAAAAATCTTGAAAAAAATCTAGAAAAAAAATCTAGAAAAAAAATCTTGAAAAAAATCTAGAAAAAAAATCTAGAAAAAAATTCTTGAAAAAAAATCTAGAAAAAAAAATTAGAAAATAAATCTCGAAAAGAATCTAGAAAAAAAATCTAGAAAAAAATCTAGAAAAAAAATCTAGAAAAAAATTCTTGAAAAAAAATCTAGAAAAAAAAATTAGAAAATAAATCTCGAAAAGAATCTAGAAAAAAAATCTAGAAAAAAAATCTAGAAAAAAATCTAGAAAAAAAATCTAGAAAAAAAATCTTGAAAAAAAATCTAGAAAAAAAATTTAGAAAATAAATCTCGAAAAGAATCTAGAAAAAAAATCTAGAAAAAAAATCTAGAAAAAAATCTAGAAAAAAAATCTAGAAAAAAAATCTAGAAAAAAAATCTAGAAAAAAATCTAGAAAAAAAATCTAGAAAAAAAATCTAGAAAAAAAATCTAGAAAAAAAATCTAGAAAAAAATCTAGAAAAAAAATCTAGAAAATAAATCTAGAAAAAAATCTAGAAAAAAAATCTAGAAAAAAAATCTAGAAAAAAAATCTAGACAAAAAATCTAGAAAAAAAATCTAGAAAAAAAATCTAGAAAAAAATCTAGAAAAAAAATCTAGAAAAAAATTCTTGAAAAAAAATCTAGAAAAAAAATTTAGAAAATAAATCTCGAAAAGAATCTAGAAAAAAAATCTAGAAAAATATCTAGAAAAAAAATATAGAAAAAAAATCTAGAAAAAAAATCTAGAAAAAAAATCTTGAAAAAAATCTAGAAAAAAAATCTAGAAAAAAAATCTTGAAAAAAAATCTAGAAAAAAAATTTAGAAAATACATCTCGAAAAGAATCTAGAAAAAAAATCTAGAAAAAAAATCTAGAAAAAAATCTAGAAAAAAAATCTAGAAAAAAAATCTAGAAAAAAAATCTAGAAAAAAATCTAGAAAAAAAATCTAGAAAAAAAATCTAGAAAAAAAATCTAGAAAAAAAATCTAGAAAAAAATCTAGAAAAAAAATCTAGAAAATAAATCTAGAAAAAAATCTAGAAAAAAAATCTAGAAAAAAAATCTAGAAAAAAAATCTAGACAAAAAATCTAGAAAAAAAATCTAGAAAAAAAATCTAGAAAAAAATCTAGAAAAAAAATCTAGAAAAAAATTCTTGAAAAAAAATCTAGAAAAAAAATTTAGAAAATAAATCTCGAAAAGAATCTAGAAAAAAAATCTAGAAAAATATCTAGAAAAAAAATCTAGAAAAAAAATCTAGAAAAAAAATCTTGAAAAAAATCTAGAAAAAAAATCTAGAAAAAAATTCTTGAAAAAAAATCTAGAAAAAAAAATTAGAAAATAAATCTCGAAAAGAATCTAGAAAAAAAATCTAGAAAAAAAATCTAGAAAAAAATCTAGAAAAAAAATCTAGAAAAAAAATCTAGAAAAAAAATCTAGAAAAAAATCTAGAAAAAAATCTAGAAAAAAAATCTAGAAAAAAAATCTAGAAAAAAAATCTAGAAAAAAAATCTAGAAAAAAAATATAGAAAAAAAATCTAGAAAAAAAATCTAGAAAAAAAATCTAGAAAAAAAATCTAGAAAAAAAATCTAGACAAAAAATCTAGAAAAAAAATCTAGAAAAAAATCTAGAAAAAAAATCTAGAAAAAAAATCTAGAAAAAAAATCTAGAAAAAAAATCTAGAAAAAAATCTAGAAAAAAATCTAGAAAAAAAATCTAGAAAAAAAATCTAGAAAAAAAATCTAGAAAAAAAATCTAGAAAAAAATCTAGAAAAAAAATCTATAAAATAAATCTAGAAAAAAATCTAGAAAAAAAATCTAGAAAAAAAATCTAGAAAAAAATCTAGAAAAAAAATCTAGAAAAAAAATCTAGAAAAAAAATCTAGACAAAAAATCTAGAAAAAAATCTAGAAAAAAATCTAGAAAAAAAATCTAGAAAAAAAATCTAGAAAAAAATCTAGAAAAAAAATCTAGAAAAAA
Organism: Oncorhynchus mykiss; assembly: GCF_057628025.1. Classification (NCBI taxonomy): domain Eukaryota; kingdom Metazoa; phylum Chordata; class Actinopteri; order Salmoniformes; family Salmonidae; genus Oncorhynchus; species Oncorhynchus mykiss. The sequence continues at coordinate 60,094,762 of NC_143033.1, read as the reverse complement.
AATCTAGAAAAAAATCTAGAAAAAAATCTAGAAAAAAAATCTAGAAAAAAAATCTAGAAAAAAAATCTAGAAAAAAAATCTAGAAAAAAATCTAGAAAAAAAATCTAGAAAAAATCTAGAAAAAAATCTAGAAAAAAAATCTAGAAAAAAAATCTAGAAAAAAAATCTAGACAAAAAATCTAGAAAAAAATCTAGAAAAAAAATCTAGAAAAAAAATCTAGAAAAAAATCTAGAAAAAAATCTAGAAAAAAAATCTAGAAAAAAAATCTAGAAAAAAATCTAGAAAAAAAATCTTGAAAGAAATCTAGATAAAAAATCTAGAAAAAAATCTAGAAAAAAATCTAGAAAAAAAATCTAGAAAAAAAATCTAGAAAAAAAATCTAGACAAAAAATCTTGAAAAAAATCTAGAAAAAAAATCTAGAAAAAAAATCTAGAAAAAAAATCTAGAAAAAAAATCTTGAAAAAAAATCTAGAAAAAAAATTTAGAAAATAAATCTCGAAAAGAATCTAGAAAAAAAATCTAGAAAAAAAATCTAGAAAAAAATCTAGAAAAAAAATCTAGAAAAAAAATCTAGAAAAAAAATCTAGAAAAAAAATCTTGAAAAAAATCTAGAAAAAAAATCTAGAAAAAAAATCTAGAAAAAAATCTAGAAAAAAAATCTAGAAAAAAATTCTTGAAAAAAAATCTAGAAAAAAAAATTAGAAAATAAATCTCGAAAAGAATCTAGAAAAAAAATCTAGAAAAAAAATCTAGAAAAAAATCTAGAAAAAAAATCTAGAAAAAAAATCTAGAAAAAAAATCTAGAAAAAAATCTAGAAAAAAATCTAGAAAAAAAATCTAGAAAAAAAATCTAGAAAAAAAATCTAGAAAAAAAATCTAGAAAAAAAATATAGAAAAAAAATCTAGAAAAAAAATCTAGAAAAAAAATCTAGAAAAAAAATCTAGAAAAAAAATCTAGACAAAAAATCTAGAAAAAAAATCTAGAAAAAAATCTAGAAAAAAAATCTAGAAAAAAAATCTAGAAAAAAAATCTAGAAAAAAAATCTAGAAAAAAATCTAGAAAAAAATCTAGAAAAAAAATCTAGAAAAAAAATCTAGAAAAAAAATCTAGAAAAAAAATCTAGAAAAAAATCTAGAAAAAAATCTAGAAAAAAAATCTAGAAAAAAAATCTAGAAAAAAAATCTAGACAAAAAATCTTGAAAAAAATCTAGAAAAAAAATCTAGAAAAAAAATCTAGAAAAAAAATCTTGAAAAAAAATCTAGAAAAAAAATTTAGAAAATAAATCTCGAAAAGAATCTAGAAAAAAAATCTAGAAAAAAAATCTAGAAAAAAATCTAGAAAAAAAATCTAGAAAAAAAATCTAGAAAAAAAATCTAGAAAAAAATCTAGAAAAAAAATCTAGAAAAAAAATCTAGAAAAAAATCTAGAAAAAAAATCTAGAAAAAAAATCTAGAAAAAAAATCTAGAAAAAAAATCTAGAAAAAAATCTAGAAAAAAAATCTAGAAAATAAATCTAGAAAAAAATCTAGAAAAAAAATCTAGAAAAAAAATCTAGAAAAAAAATCTAGAAAAAAATCTAGAAAAAAATCTAGAAAAAAAATCTAGAAAAAAAATCTAGAAAAAAAATCTAGAAAAAAAATCTAGAAAAAAATCTAGAAAAAAATCTAGAAAAAAAATCTAGAAAAAAAATCTAGAAAAAAAATCTAGACAAAAAATCTTGAAAAAAATCTAGAAAAAAAATCTAGAAAAAAAATCTAGAAAAAAAATCTTGAAAAAAAATCTAGAAAAAAAATTTAGAAAATAAATCTCGAAAAGAATCTAGAAAAAAAATCTAGAAAAAAAATCTAGAAAAAAATCTAGAAAAAAAATCTAGAAAAAAAATCTAGAAAAAAAATCTAGAAAAAAATCTAGAAAAAAAATCTAGAAAAAAAATCTAGAAAAAAATCTAGAAAAAAAATCTAGAAAAAAAATCTAGAAAAAAAATCTAGAAAAAAAATCTAGAAAAAAATCTAGAAAAAAAATCTAGAAAATAAATCTAGAAAAAAATCTAGAAAAAAAATCTAGAAAAAAAATCTAGAAAAAAAATCTAGACAAAAAATCTAGAAAAAAAATCTAGAAAAAAAATCTAGAAAAAAATCTAGAAAAAAAATCTAGAAAAAAATTCTTGAAAAAAAATCTAGAAAAAAAATTTAGAAAATAAATCTCGAAAAGAATCTAGAAAAAAAATCTAGAAAAATATCTAGAAAAAAAATATAGAAAAAAAATCTAGAAAAAAAATCTAGAAAAAAAATCTTGAAAAAAATCTAGAAAAAAAATCTTGAAAAAAAATCTAGAAAAAAATCTAGAAAAAAAATCTAGAAAAAAATTCTTGAAAAAAAATCTAGAAAAAAAAATTAGAAAATAAATCTCGAAAAGAATCTAGAAAAAAAATCTAGAAAAAAAATCTAGAAAAAAATCTAGAAAAAAAATCTAGAAAAAAAATCTAGAAAAAAAATCTAGAAAAAAATCTAGAAAAAAATCTAGAAAAAAAATCTAGAAAAAAAATCTAGAAAAAAAATCTAGAAAAAAAATCTAGAAAAAAAATCTAGAAAAAAAATCTAGAAAAAAAATCTAGAAAAAAAATCTATAAAATAAATCTAGAAAAAAAATCTAGAAAAATATCTAGAAAAAAAATCTAGACAAAAAATCTAGAAAAAAAATCTAGAAAAAAATCTAGAAAAAAAATCTAGAAAAAAAATCTAGAAAAAAAATCTTGAAAAAAATCTAGAAAAAAAATCTAGAAAAAAATCTAGAAAAAAATCTAGAAAAAAAATCTAGAAAAAAAATCTAGAAAAAAAATCTAGACAAAAAATCTAGAAAAAAAATCTTGAAAAAAAATATAGAAAAAAAATCTAGAAAAAAATCTAGAAAAAAAATCTAGAAAAATATCTAGAAAAAAAATCTAGACAAAAAATCTAGAAAAAAAATCTAGAAAAAAATCTAGAAAAAAAATCTTTAAAAAAAATCTAGAAAAAAAATCTTGAAAAAAATCTAGAAAAAAAATCTAGAAAAAAAATCTAGAAAAAAATCTAGAAAAAAATTCTTGAAAAAAAATCTAGAAAAAAATCTAGAAAAAAAATCTAGAAAAAAAATCTAGAAAAAAAACTAGAAAAAAAATCTAGAAAAATATCTAGAAAAAAAATCTAGAAAAAAAATCTAGAAAAAAAATCTAGAAAAAAAATCTAGAAAAAAAATCTAGACAAAAAATCTAGAAAAAAAATCTAGAAAAAAATCTAGAAAAAAAATCTAGAAAAAAAATCTAGAAAAAAAATCTAGAAAAAAAATCTAGAAAAAAATCTAGAAAAAAATCTAGAAAAAAAATCTAGAAAAAAAATCTAGAAAAAAAATCTAGAAAAAAAATCTAGAAAAAAATCTAGAAAAAAAATCTATAAAATAAATCTAGAAAAAAATCTAGAAAAAAAATCTAGAAAAAAAATCTAGAAAAAAATCTAGAAAAAAAATCTAGAAAAAAAATCTAGAAAAAAAATCTAGACAAAAAATCTAGAAAAAAAATCTAGAAAAAAATCTAGAAAAAAAATCTAGAAAAAAAATCTAGAAAAAAAATCTAGAAAAAAATCTAGGAAAAAAATCTAGAAAAAAAATCTAGAAAAAAAATCTAGAAAAAAAATCTAGAAAAAAATCTAGAAAAAAAATCTATAAAATAAATCTAGAAAAAAAATCTAGAAAAATATCTAGAAAAAAAATCTAGACAAAAAATCTAGAAAAAAAATCTAGAAAAAAATCTAGAAAAAAAATCTAGAAAAAAAATCTAGAAAAAAAATCTTGAAAAAAATCTAGAAAAAAAATCTAGAAAAAAATCTAGAAAAAAATCTAGAAAAAAAATCTAGAAAAAAAATCTAGACAAAAAATCTAGAAAAAAAATCTTGAAAAAAAATATAGAAAAAAAATCTAGAAAAAAATCTAGAAAAAAAATCTAGAAAAATATCTAGAAAAAAAATCTAGACAAAAAATCTAGAAAAAAAATCTAGAAAAAAATCTAGAAAAAAAATCTTTAAAAAAAATCTAGAAAAAAAATCTTGAAAAAAATCTAGAAAAAAAATCTAGAAAAAAAATCTAGAAAAAAATCTAGAAAAAAATTCTTGAAAAAAAATCTAGAAAAAAATCTAGAAAAAAAATCTAGAAAAAAAATCTAGAAAAAAAACTAGAAAAAAAATCTAGAAAAATATCTAGAAAAAAAATCTAGAAAAAAAATCTAGAAAAAAAATCTAGAAAAAAAATCTAGAAAAAAAATCTAGACAAAAAATCTAGAAAAAAAATCTAGAAAAAAATCTAGAAAAAAAATCTAGAAAAAAAATCTAGAAAAAAAATCTAGAAAAAAAATCTAGAAAAAAATCTAGAAAAAAATCTAGAAAAAAAATCTAGAAAAAAAATCTAGAAAAAAAATCTAGAAAAAAAATCTAGAAAAAAATCTAGAAAAAAAATCTATAAAATAAATCTAGAAAAAAATCTAGAAAAAAAATCTAGAAAAAAAATCTAGAAAAAAATCTAGAAAAAAAATCTAGAAAAAAAATCTAGAAAAAAAATCTAGACAAAAAATCTAGAAAAAAAATCTAGAAAAAAATCTAGAAAAAAAATCTAGAAAAAAAATCTAGAAAAAAAATCTAGAAAAAAATCTAGGAAAAAAATCTAGAAAAAAAATCTAGAAAAAAAATCTAGAAAAAAAATCTAGAAAAAAATCTAGAAAAAAAATCTATAAAATAAATCTAGAAAAAAAATCTAGAAAAATATCTAGAAAAAAAATCTAGACAAAAAATCTAGAAAAAAAATCTAGAAAAAAATCTAGAAAAAAAATCTAGAAAAAAAATCTAGAAAAAAAATCTTGAAAAAAATCTAGAAAAAAAATCTAGAAAAAAATCTAGAAAAAAATCTAGAAAAAAAATCTAGAAAAAAAATCTAGACAAAAAATCTAGAAAAAAAATCTTGAAAAAAAATATAGAAAAAAAATCTAGAAAAAAATCTAGAAAAAAAATCTAGAAAAATATCTAGAAAAAAAATCTAGACAAAAAATCTAGAAAAAAAATCTAGAAAAAAATCTAGAAAAAAAATCTTTAAAAAAAATCTAGAAAAAAAATCTTGAAAAAAATCTAGAAAAAAAATCTAGAAAAAAAATCTAGAAAAAAATCTAGAAAAAAAATCTAGAAAAAAAATCTAGAAAAAAAATCTAGAAAAAAAATCTAGAAAAAAAATCTTGAAAAAAATCTAGAAAAAAAATCTAGAAAAAAATCTAGAAAAAAATCTAGAAAAAAAATCTAGAAAAAAAATCTAGACAAAAAATCTAGAAAAAAAATCTTGAAAAAAAATATAGAAAAAAAATCTAGAAAAAAATCTAGAAAAAAAATCTAGAAAAATATCTAGAAAAAAAATCTAGACAAAAAATCTAGAAAAAAAATCTAGAAAAAAATCTAGAAAAAAAATCTTTAAAAAAAATCTAGAAAAAAAATCTTGAAAAAAATCTAGAAAAAAAATCTAGAAAAAAAATCTAGAAAAAAATCTAGAAAAAAATTCTTGAAAAAAAATCTAGAAAAAAATCTAGAAAAAAAATCTAGAAAAAAAATCTAGAAAAAAAACTAGAAAAAAAATCTAGAAAAATATCTAGAAAAAAAATCTAGAAAAAAAATCTAGAAAAAAAATCTAGAAAAAAATCTAGAAAAAAAATCTATAAAATAAATCTAGAAAAAAATCTAGAAAAAAAATCTAGAAAAAAAATCTAGAAAAAAATCTAGAAAAAAAATCTAGAAAAAAAATCTAGAAAAAAAATCTAGACAAAAAATCTAGAAAAAAAATCTAGAAAAAAATCTAGAAAAAAAATCTAGAAAAAAAATCTAGAAAAAAAATCTAGAAAAAAATCTAGGAAAAAAATCTAGAAAAAAAATCTAGAAAAAAAATCTAGAAAAAAAATCTAGAAAAAAATCTAGAAAAAAAATCTATAAAATAAATCTAGAAAAAAAATCTAGAAAAATATCTAGAAAAAAAATCTAGACAAAAAATCTAGAAAAAAAATCTAGAAAAAAATCTAGAAAAAAAATCTAGAAAAAAAATCTAGAAAAAAAATCTTGAAAAAAATCTAGAAAAAAAATCTAGAAAAAAATCTAGAAAAAAATCTAGAAAAAAAATCTAGAAAAAAAATCTAGACAAAAAATCTAGAAAAAAAATCTTGAAAAAAAATATAGAAAAAAAATCTAGAAAAAAATCTAGAAAAAAAATCTAGAAAAATATCTAGAAAAAAAATCTAGACAAAAAATCTAGAAAAAAAATCTAGAAAAAAATCTAGAAAAAAAATCTTTAAAAAAAATCTAGAAAAAAAATCTTGAAAAAAATCTAGAAAAAAAATCTAGAAAAAAAATCTAGAAAAAAATCTAGAAAAAAATTCTTGAAAAAAAATCTAGAAAAAAATCTAGAAAAAAAATCTAGAAAAAAAATCTAGAAAAAAAACTAGAAAAAAAATCTAGAAAAATATCTAGAAAAAAAATCTAGAAAAAAAATCTAGAAAAAAATCTAGAAAAAAAATCTAGAAAAAATCTAGAAAAAAATCTAGAAAAAAAATCTAGAAAAAAAATCTAGAAAAAAAATCTAGACAAAAAATCTAGAAAAAAATCTAGAAAAAAATCTAGAAAAAAATTCTAGAAAAATATCTAGAAAAAAAATCTAGAAAAAAAATCTTGAAAAAAAATCTAGAAAAAAAATCTTGAAAAAAATCTAGAAAAAAAATCTAGAAAAAAAATCTAGAAAAAAATCTAGAAAAAAATTATTGAAAAAAAATCTAGAAAAAAATCTAGAAAAAAAATCTAGAAAAAAAATCTAGAAAAAAAACTAGAAAAAAAATCTAGAAAAATATCTAGAAAAAAAATCTAGAAAAAAAATCTAGAAAAAAATCTAGAAAAAAAATCTAGAAAAAATCTAGAAAAAAATCTAGAAAAAAAATCTAGAAAAAAAATCTTGAAAAAAATCTAGAAAAAAAATCTAGAAAAAAATCTAGAAAAAAAATCTAGAAAAAAATTCTAGAAAAAAAATCTAGAAAAAAATTCTAGAAAAAAAATCTAGAAAAAAATCTAGAAAAAAAATCTAGAAAAAATCTAGAAAAAAAATCTAGAAAAAAAATCTAGAAAAAAATCTAGAAAAAAAATCTAGAAAAAAAATCTAGAAAAAAAATCTAGAAAAAAAATCTAGAAAAAAATCTAGAAAAAAATCTAGAAAAAAAATCTAGAAAAAAAATCTAGAAAAAAAATCTAGAAAAAAATCTAGAAAAAAAATCTAGAAAAAAAATCTAGAAAAAAAATCTAGAAAAAAAATCTAGAAAAAAATCTAGAAAAAAAATCTAGAAAATAAATCTAGAAAAAAATCTAGAAAAAAAATCTATAAAATAAATCTAGAAAAAAATCTAGAAAAAAAATCTAGAAAAAAAATCTAGAAAAAAAATCTAGACAAAAAATCTAGAAAAAAATCTAGAAAAAAATCTAGAAAAAAATTCTAGAAAAATATCTAGAAAAAAAATCTAGAAAAAAAATCTAGAAAAAAATCTAGAAAAAAAATCTAGAAAAAAAATCTTGAAAAAAATCTAGAAAAAAAATCTAGAAAAAAATCTAGAAAAAAAATCTAGAAAAAAAATCTAGAAAAAAAATCTAGAAAAAAATTCTAGAAAAAAAATCTAGAAAAAAATCTAGAAAAAAAATCTAGAAAAAAATCTAGAAAAAAAATCTAGAAAAAAAATCTAGAAAAAATCTAGAAAAAAATCTAGAAAAAAAATCTAGAAAAAAAATCTAGAAAAAAAATCTAGACAAAAAATCTAGAAAAAAATCTAGAAAAAAATCTAGAAAAAAATTCTAGAAAAATATCTAGAAAAAAAATCTAGAAAAAAAATCTTGAAAAAAAATCTAGAAAAAAAATCTTGAAAAAAATCTAGAAAAAAAATCTAGAAAAAAAATCTAGAAAAAAATCTAGAAAAAAATTATTGAAAAAAAATCTAGAAAAAAATCTAGAAAAAAAATCTAGAAAAAAAATCTAGAAAAAAAACTAGAAAAAAAATCTAGAAAAATATCTAGAAAAAAAATCTAGAAAAAAAATCTAGAAAAAAATCTAGAAAAAAAATCTAGAAAAAATCTAGAAAAAAATCTAGAAAAAAAATCTAGAAAAAAAATCTTGAAAAAAATCTAGAAAAAAAATCTAGAAAAAAATCTAGAAAAAAAATCTAGAAAAAAATTCTAGAAAAAAAATCTAGAAAAAAATTCTAGAAAAAAAATCTAGAAAAAAATCTAGAAAAAAAATCTAGAAAAAATCTAGAAAAAAAATCTAGAAAAAAAATCTAGAAAAAAAATCTAGAAAAAAAATCTAGAAAAAAATCTAGAAAAAAATCTAGAAAAAAAATCTAGAAAAAAAATCTAGAAAAAAAATCTAGAAAAAAATCTAGAAAAAAAATCTAGAAAAAAAATCTAGAAAAAAAATCTAGAAAAAAAATCTAGAAAAAAATCTAGAAAAAAAATCTATAAAATAAATCTAGAAAAAAATCTAGAAAAAAAATCTATAAAATAAATCTAGAAAAAAATCTAGAAAAAAAATCTAGAAAAAAAATCTAGAAAAAAAATCTAGACAAAAAATCTAGAAAAAAATCTAGAAAAAAATCTAGAAAAAAATTCTAGAAAAATATCTAGAAAAAAAATCTAGAAAAAAAATCTAGAAAAAAATCTAGAAAAAAAATCTAGAAAAAAAATCTTGAAAAAAATCTAGAAAAAAAATCTAGAAAAAAATCTAGAAAAAAAATCTAGAAAAAAAATCTAGAAAAAAATTCTAGAAAAAAATTCTAGAAAAAAAATCTAGAAAAAAATCTAGAAAAAAAATCTAGAAAAAAATCTAGAAAAAAAATCTAGAAAAAAAATCTAGAAAAAAATCTAGAAAAAAAATCTAGAAAAATATCTAGAAAAAAAATCTTGAAAAAAATCTAGAAAAAAAATCTAGAAAAAAAATCTAGAAAAAAATCTAGAAAAAAATTCTTGAAAAAAAATCTAGAAAAAAATCTAGAAAAAAAATCTAGAAAAAAAATCTAGAAAAAAAACTAGAAAAAAAATCTAGAAAAATATCTAGAAAAAAAATCTAGAAAAAAAATCTAGAAAAAAATCTAGAAAAAAAATCTAGAAAAAATCTAGAAAAAAATCTAGAAAAAAAATCTAGAAAAAAAATCTAGAAAAAAAATCTAGACAAAAAATCTAGAAAAAAATCTAGAAAAAAATCTAGAAAAAAATTCTAGAAAAATATCTAGAAAAAAAATCTAGAAAAAAAATCTTGAAAAAAAATCTAGAAAAAAAATCTTGAAAAAAATCTAGAAAAAAAATCTAGAAAAAAAATCTAGAAAAAAATCTAGAAAAAAATTATTGAAAAAAAATCTAGAAAAAAATCTAGAAAAAAAATCTAGAAAAAAAATCTAGAAAAAAAACTAGAAAAAAAATCTAGAAAAATATCTAGAAAAAAAATCTAGAAAAAAAATCTAGAAAAAAATCTAGAAAAAAAATCTAGAAAAAATCTAGAAAAAAATCTAGAAAAAAAATCTAGAAAAAAAATCTTGAAAAAAATCTAGAAAAAAAATCTAGAAAAAAATCTAGAAAAAAAATCTAGAAAAAAATTCTAGAAAAAAAATCTAGAAAAAAATTCTAGAAAAAAAATCTAGAAAAAAATCTAGAAAAAAAATCTAGAAAAAATCTAGAAAAAAAATCTAGAAAAAAAATCTAGAAAAAAATCTAGAAAAAAAATCTAGAAAAAAAATCTAGAAAAAAAATCTAGAAAAAAAATCTAGAAAAAAATCTAGAAAAAAATCTAGAAAAAAAATCTAGAAAAAAAATCTAGAAAAAAAATCTAGAAAAAAATCTAGAAAAAAAATCTAGAAAAAAAATCTAGAAAAAAAATCTAGAAAAAAAATCTAGAAAAAAATCTAGAAAAAAAATCTAGAAAAAAAATCTAGAAAAAAATCTAGAAAAAAAATCTATAAAATAAATCTAGAAAAAAATCTAGAAAAAAAATCTAGAAAAAAAATCTAGAAAAAAAATCTAGACAAAAAATCTAGAAAAAAATCTAGAAAAAAATCTAGAAAAAAATTCTAGAAAAATATCTAGAAAAAAAATCTAGAAAAAAAATCTAGAAAAAAATCTAGAAAAAAAATCTAGAAAAAAAATCTTGAAAAAAATCTAGAAAAAAAATCTAGAAAAAAATCTAGAAAAAAAATCTAGAAAAAAAATCTAGAAAAAAATCTAGAAAAAAAATCTAGAAAAAAATCTAGAAAAAAAATCTAGAAAAAAAATCTAGAAAAAAATCTAGAAAAAAAATCTAGAAAAAAAATCTAGAAAAAAAATCTAGAAAAAAAATCTAGAAAAAAATCTAGAAAAAAATCTAGAAAAAAAATCTAGAAAAAAAATCTAGAAAAAAAATCTAGAAAAAAAATCTAGAAAAAAAATCTAGAAACAAATCTAGAAAAAAATTCTTGAAAAAAAATCTAGAAAAAAATCTAGAAAAAAAATCTAGAAAAAAAATCTAGAAAAAAAATCTAGAAAAAAAATCTAGAAAAAAATCTAGAAATAAAATCTATAAAATAAATCTAGAAAAAAATCTAGAAAAAAAATCTACAAAAAAAATCTAGAAAAAAATCTAGAAAAAAAATCTAGAAAAAAAATCTAGAAAAAAAATCTAGAAAAAAAATCTAGAAAAAAATCTAGAAAAAAAATCTAGAAAAATATCTAGAAAAAAAATCTAGACAAAAAATCTAGAAAAAAAATCTAGAAAAAAATCTAGAAAAAAAATCTAGAAAAAAATTCTTGAAAAAAAATCTAGAAAAAAAATCTAGAAAAAAAATCTAGAAAAAAAACTAGAAAAAAAATCTAGAAAAATATCTAGAAAAAAAATCTAGAAAAAAATCTAGAAAAAAAATCTAGAAAAAATCTAGAAAAAAATCTAGAAAAAAAATCTAGAAAAAAAATCTAGAAAAAAATCTAGAAAAAAAATCTAGAAAAAAAATCTAGAAAAATATCTAGAAAAAAATCTAGAAAAAAATTCTAGAAAAATATCTAGAAAAAAAATCTAGAAAAAAAATCTTGAAAAAAAATCTAGAAAAAAAATCTTGAAAAAAATCTAGAAAAAAAATCTAGAAAAAAAATCTAGAAAAAAATCTAGAAAAAAATTATTGAAAAAAAATCTAGAAAAAAATCTAGAAAAAAAATCTAGAAAAAAAATCTAGAAAAAAAACTAGAAAAAAAATCTAGAAAAATATCTAGAAAAAAAATCTAGAAAAAAAATCTAGAAAAAAATCTAGAAAAAAAATCTAGAAAAAATCTAGAAAAAAATCTAGAAAAAAAATCTAGAAAAAAAATCTTGAAAAAAATCTAGAAAAAAAATCTAGAAAAAAATCTAGAAAAAAAATCTAGAAAAAAATTCTAGAAAAAAAATCTAGAAAAAAATTCTAGAAAAAAAATCTAGAAAAAAATCTAGAAAAAAAATCTAGAAAAAATCTAGAAAAAAAATCTAGAAAAAAAATCTAGAAAAAAATCTAGAAAAAAAATCTAGAAAAAAAATCTAGAAAAAAAATCTAGAAAAAAAATCTAGAAAAAAATCTAGAAAAAAATCTAGAAAAAAAATCTAGAAAAAAAATCTAGAAAAAAAATCTAGAAAAAAATCTAGAAAAAAAATCTAGAAAAAAAATCTAGAAAAAAAATCTAGAAAAAAAATCTAGAAAAAAATCTAGAAAAAAAATCTAGAAAAAAAATCTAGAAAAAAATCTAGAAAAAAAATCTATAAAATAAATCTAGAAAAAAATCTAGAAAAAAAATCTAGAAAAAAAATCTAGAAAAAAAATCTAGACAAAAAATCTAGAAAAAAATCTAGAAAAAAATCTAGAAAAAAATTCTAGAAAAATATCTAGAAAAAAAATCTAGAAAAAAAATCTAGAAAAAAATCTAGAAAAAAAATCTAGAAAAAAAATCTTGAAAAAAATCTAGAAAAAAAATCTAGAAAAAAATCTAGAAAAAAAATCTAGAAAAAAAATCTAGAAAAAAATCTAGAAAAAAAATCTAGAAAAAAATCTAGAAAAAAAATCTAGAAAAAAAATCTAGAAAAAAATCTAGAAAAAAAATCTAGAAAAAAAATCTAGAAAAAAAATCTAGAAAAAAAATCTAGAAAAAAATCTAGAAAAAAATCTAGAAAAAAAATCTAGAAAAAAAATCTAGAAAAAAAATCTAGAAAAAAAATCTAGAAAAAAAATCTAGAAACAAATCTAGAAAAAAATTCTTGAAAAAAAATCTAGAAAAAAATCTAGAAAAAAAATCTAGAAAAAAAATCTAGAAAAAAAATCTAGAAAAAAAATCTAGAAAAAAATCTAGAAATAAAATCTATAAAATAAATCTAGAAAAAAATCTAGAAAAAAAATCTACAAAAAAAATCTAGAAAAAAATCTAGAAAAAAAATCTAGAAAAAAAATCTAGAAAAAAAATCTAGAAAAAAAATCTAGAAAAAAATCTAGAAAAAAAATCTAGAAAAATATCTAGAAAAAAAATCTAGACAAAAAATCTAGAAAAAAAATCTAGAAAAAAATCTAGAAAAAAAATCTAGAAAAAAATTCTTGAAAAAAAATCTAGAAAAAAAATCTAGAAAAAAAATCTAGAAAAAAAACTAGAAAAAAAATCTAGAAAAATATCTAGAAAAAAAATCTAGAAAAAAATCTAGAAAAAAAATCTAGAAAAAATCTAGAAAAAAATCTAGAAAAAAAATCTAGAAAAAAAATCTAGAAAAAAATCTAGAAAAAAAATCTAGAAAAAAAATCTTGAAAAAAATCTAGAAAAAAAATCTAGAAAAAAATCTAGAAAAAAAATCTAGAAAAAAAATCTAGAAAAAAAACTAGAAAAAAAATCTAGAAAAATATCTAGAAAAAAAATCTAGAAAAAAAATCTAGAAAAAAATCTAGAAAAAAAATCTAGAAAAAATCTAGAAAAAAATCTAGAAAAAAAATCTAGAAAAAAAATCTAGAAAAAAAATCTAGACAAAAAATCTAGAAAAAAATCTAGAAAAAAATCTAGAAAAAAATTCTAGAAAAATATCTAGAAAAAAAATCTAGAAAAAAAATCTTGAAAAAAAATCTAGAAAAAAAATCTTGAAAAAAATCTAGAAAAAAAATCTAGAAAAAAAATCTAGAAAAAAATCTAGAAAAAAATTATTGAAAAAAAATCTAGAAAAAAATCTAGAAAAAAAATCTAGAAAAAAAATCTAGAAAAAAAACTAGAAAAAAAATCTAGAAAAATATCTAGAAAAAAAATCTAGAAAAAAAATCTAGAAAAAAATCTAGAAAAAAAATCTAGAAAAAATCTAGAAAAAAATCTAGAAAAAAAATCTAGAAAAAAAATCTTGAAAAAAATCTAGAAAAAAAATCTAGAAAAAAATCTAGAAAAAAAATCTAGAAAAAAATTCTAGAAAAAAAATCTAGAAAAAAATTCTAGAAAAAAAATCTAGAAAAAAATCTAGAAAAAAAATCTAGAAAAAATCTAGAAAAAAAATCTAGAAAAAAAATCTAGAAAAAAAATCTAGAAAAAAAATCTAGAAAAAAATCTAGAAAAAAAATCTAGAAAAAAAATCTAGAAAAAAAATCTATAAAATAAATCTAGAAAAAAATCTAGAAAAAAAATCTAGAAAAAAAATCTAGAAAAAAAATCTAGAAAAAAAATCTAGAAAAAAATCTAGAAAAAAAATCTATAAAATAAATCTAGAAAAAAATCTAGAAAAAAAATCTATAAAATAAATCTAGAAAAAAATCTAGAAAAAAAATCTAGAAAAAAAATCTAGAAAAAAAATCTAGACAAAAAATCTAGAAAAAAATCTAGAAAAAAATCTAGAAAAAAATTCTAGAAAAATATCTAGAAAAAAAATCTAGAAAAAAAATCTAGAAAAAAATCTAGAAAAAAAATCTAGAAAAAAAATCTTGAAAAAAATCTAGAAAAAAAATCTAGAAAAAAATCTAGAAAAAAAATCTAGAAAAAAAATCTAGAAAAAAAATCTAGAAAAAAATTCTAGAAAAAAAATCTAGAAAAAAATCTAGAAAAAAAATCTAGAAAAAAATCTAGAAAAAAAATCTAGAAAAAAAATCTAGAAAAAAATCTAGAAAAAAAATCTAGAAAAAAAATCTAGAAAAAAAATCTAGAAAAAAAATCTAGAAAAAAATCTAGAAAAAAATCTAGAAAAAAAATCTAGAAAAAAAATCTAGAAAAAAAATCTAGAAAAAAAATCTAGAAAAAAAATCTAGAAACAAATCTAGAAAAAAATTCTTGAAAAAAAATCTAGAAAAAAATCTAGAAAAAAAATCTAGAAAAAAAATCTAGAAAAAAAATCTAGAAAAAAAATCTAGAAAAAAATCTAGAAATAAAATCTATAAAATAAATCTAGAAAAAAATCTAGAAAAAAAATCTACAAAAAAAATCTAGAAAAAAATCTAGAAAAAAAATCTAGAAAAAAAATCTAGAAAAAAAATCTAGAAAAAAAATCTAGAAAAAAAATCTAGAAAAAAATCTAGAAAAAAAATCTAGAAAAATATCTAGAAAAAAAATCTAGACAAAAAATCTAGAAAAAAAATCTAGAAAAAAATCTAGAAAAAAAATCTAGAAAAAAATTCTTGAAAAAAAATCTAGAAAAAAAATCTAGAAAAAAAATCTAGAAAAAAAACTAGAAAAAAAATCTAGAAAAATATCTAGAAAAAAAATCTAGAAAAAAATCTAGAAAAAAAATCTAGAAAAAATCTAGAAAAAAATCTAGAAAAAAAATCTAGAAAAAAAATCTAGAAAAAAATCTAGAAAAAAAATCTAGAAAAAAAATCTTGAAAAAAATCTAGAAAAAAAATCTAGAAAAAAATCTAGAAAAAAAATCTAGAAAAAAAATCTAGAAAAAAAATCTAGAAAAAAATTCTAGAAAAAAAATCTAGAAAAAAATCTAGAAAAAAAATCTAGAAAAAAATCTAGAAAAAAAATCTAGAAAAAAAATCTAGAAAAAAAATCTAGAAAAAAATCTAGAAAAAAAATCTATAAAATAAATCTAGAAAAAAATCTAGAAAAAAAATCTATAAAATAAATCTAGAAAAAAATCTAGAAAAAAAATCTATAAAATAAATCTAGAAAAAAATCTAGAAAAAAAATCTAGAAAAAAAATCTAGAAAAAAATCTAGAAAAAAAATCTATAAAATAAATCTAGAAAAAAATCTAGAAAAAAAATCTAGAAAAAAAATCTAGACAAAAAATCTAGAAAAAAAATCTTGAAAAAAATCTAGAAAAAAAATCTAGAAAAAAAATCTAGAAAAAAATCTAGAAAAAAATTCTTGAAAAAAAATCTAGAAAAAAATCTAGAAAAAAAATCTAGAAAAAAAATCTAGAAAAAAAATCTAGAAAAAAAATCTAGAAAAAAATCTAGAAAAAAAATCTATAAAATAAATCTAGAAAAAAATCTAGAAAAAAAATCTATAAAATAAATCTAGAAAAAAATATAGAAAAAAAATCTAGAAAATAAATCTAGAAAAAAATCTAGAAAAAAAATCTAGAAAAAAAATCTAGAAAAAAATCTAGAAAAAAAATCTATAAAATAAATCTAGAAAAAAATCTAGAAAAAAAATCTATAAAATAAATCTAGAAAAAAATCTAGAAAAAAAATCTATAAAATAAATCTAGAAAAAAATCTAGAAAAAAAATCTAGAAAAAAAATCTAGAAAAAAAATATAGAAAAAAAATATAGAAAAAAAATCTAGAAAAAAAATCTAGACAAAAAATCTAGAAAAAAAATCTTGAAAAAAATCTAGAAAAAAAATCTAGAAAAAAAATCTAGAAAAAAATCTAGAAAAAAATTCTTGAAAATAAATCTAGAAAAAAATCTAGAAAAAAAATCTAGAAAAAAAATCTAGAAAAAAATCTAGAAAAAAAATCTATAAAATAAATCTAGAAAAAAATCTAGAAAAAAAATCTGTAAAATAAATCTAGAAAAAAATCTAGAAAAAAAATATATAAAATAAATCTAGAAAAAAATCTAGAAAAAAAATCTAGAAAAAAAATCTAGAAAAAAAATCTAGAAAAAAAATCTAGAAAAAAAATCTAGAAAAAAAATCTAGACAAAAAATCTAGAAAAAAAATCTTGAAAAAAATCTAGAAAAAAAATCTAGAAAAAAAATCTCGAAAAAAATCTAGAAAAAAATTCTTGAAAAAAAATCTAGAAAAAAATCTAGAAAAAAAATCTAGAAAAAAAATCTAGAAAAAAAATCTAGAAAAAAAATCTAGAAAAAAAATCTAGAAAAAAAATCTAGACAAAAAATCTAGAAAAAAATCTAGAAAAAAATCTAGAAAAAAATTCTAGAAAAATATCTAGAAAAAAAATCTAGAAAAAAAATCTAGAAAAAAAATCTAGAAAAAAATCTAGAAAAAAATCTAGAAAAGAAATCTAGAAAAAAAATCTAGAAAAAAATATAGAAAAAAAATCTATAAAATAAATCTAGAAAAAAATCTAGAAAAAAAATCTAGAAAAAAAATCTAGAAAAAAATCTAGAAAAAAAATCTATAAAATAAATCTAGAAAAAAATCTAGAAAAAAAATCTATAAAATAAATCTAGAAAAAAATCTAGAAAAAAAATCTAGAAAAAAAATCTAGAAAAAAAATCTAGACAAAAAATCTAGAAAAAAATCTAGAAAAAAATCTAGAAAAAAATTCTAGAAAAATATCTAGAAAAAAAATCTAGAAAAAAAATCTAGAAAAAAAATCTAGAAAAAAATCTAGAAAAAAATCTAGAAAAAAAATCTAGAAAAAAAATCTAGAAAAAAAATCTAGAAAAAAATCTAGAAAAAAAATCTAGAAAAAAATCTAGAAAAAAATCTAGAAAAAAAATCTAGAAAAAAAATCTAGAAAAAAAATCTAGAAAAAAATCTAGAAAAAAAATCTAGAAAAAAAATCTAGAAAAAAAATCTAGAAAAAAAATCTAGAAAAAAATCTAGAAAAAAAATCTATAAAATAAATCTAGAAAAAAATCTAGAAAAAAAATCTATAAAATAAATCTAGAAAAAAATCTAGAAAAAAAATCTATAAAATAAATCTAGAAAAAAATCTAGAAAAAAAATCTAGAAAAAAAATCTAGAAAAAAAATCTAGAAAAAAAATCTAGAAAAAAAATCTAGAAAAAAAATCTAGACAAAAAATCTAGAAAAAAAATCTTGAAAAAAATCTAGAAAAAAAATCTAGAAAAAAAATCTAGAAAAAAATCTAGAAAAAAATTCTTGAAAAAAAATCTAGAAAAAAATCTAGAAAAAAAATCTAGAAAAAAAATCTAGAAAAAAAATCTAGAAAAAAAATCTAGAAAAAAAATCTAGAAAAAAAATATAGAAAAAAAATCTAGAAAAAAATCTAGAAAAAAAATCTAGAAAAATATCTAGAAAAAAAATCTAGAAAAAAAATCTAGAAAAAAAATCTAGAAAAAAAACTAGAAAAAAAATCTAGAAAAATATCTAGAAAAAAAATCTAGAAAAAAATCTAGAAAAAAAAATCTAGAAAAAATCTAGAAAAAAATCTAGAAAAAAAATCTAGAAAAAAAATCTAGAAAAAAATCTAGAAAAAAAATCTAGAAAAAAAATCTAGAAAAAAAATCTAGAAAAAAAATCTAGAAAAAAATCTAGAAAAAAAATCTAGAAAAAAAATCTAGAAAAAAAATCTAGAAAAAAAATCTAGAAAAAAAATCTAGAAACAAATCTAGAAAAAAATTCTTGAAAAAAAATCTAGAAAAAAATCTAGAAAAAAAATCTAGAAAAAAAATCTAGAAAAAAAATCTAGAAAAAAAATATAGAAAAAAAATATAGAAAAAAAATCTAGAAAAAAAATCTAGACAAAAAATCTAGAAAAAAAATCTTGAAAAAAATCTAGAAAAAAAATCTAGAAAAAAAATCTAGAAAAAAATCTAGAAAAAAATTCTTGAAAATAAATCTAGAAAAAAATCTAGAAAAAAAATCTAGAAAAAAAATCTAGAAAAAAATCTAGAAAAAAAATCTATAAAATAAATCTAGAAAAAAATCTAGAAAAAAAATCTGTAAAATAAATCTAGAAAAAAATCTAGAAAAAAAATATATAAAATAAATCTAGAAAAAAATCTAGAAAAAAAATCTAGAAAAAAAATCTAGAAAAAAAATCTAGAAAAAAAATCTAGAAAAAAAATCTAGAAAAAAAATCTAGACAAAAAATCTAGAAAAAAAATCTTGAAAAAAATCTAGAAAAAAAATCTCGAAAAAAAATCTCGAAAAAAATCTAGAAAAAAATTCTTGAAAAAAAATCTAGAAAAAAATCTAGAAAAAAAATCTAGAAAAAAAATCTAGAAAAAAAATCTAGAAAAAAAATCTAGAAAAAAAATCTAGAAAAAAAATCTAGACAAAAAATCTAGAAAAAAATCTAGAAAAAAATCTAGAAAAAAATTCTAGAAAAATATCTAGAAAAAAAATCTAGAAAAAAAATCTAGAAAAAAAATCTAGAAAAAAATCTAGAAAAAAATCTAGAAAAGAAATCTAGAAAAAAAATCTAGAAAAAAATATAGAAAAAAAATCTATAAAATAAATCTAGAAAAAAATCTAGAAAAAAAATCTAGAAAAAAAATCTAGAAAAAAATCTAGAAAAAAAATCTATAAAATAAATCTAGAAAAAAATCTAGAAAAAAAATCTATAAAATAAATCTAGAAAAAAATCTAGAAAAAAAATCTAGAAAAAAAATCTAGAAAAAAAATCTAGACAAAAAATCTAGAAAAAAATCTAGAAAAAAATCTAGAAAAAAATTCTAGAAAAATATCTAGAAAAAAAATCTAGAAAAAAAATCTAGAAAAAAAATCTAGAAAAAAATCTAGAAAAAAATCTAGAAAAAAAATCTAGAAAAAAAATCTAGAAAAAAAATCTAGAAAAAAATCTAGAAAAAAAATCTAGAAAAAAATCTAGAAAAAAATCTAGAAAAAAAATCTAGAAAAAAAATCTAGAAAAAAAATCTAGAAAAAAATCTAGAAAAAAAATCTAGAAAAAAAATCTAGAAAAAAAATCTAGAAAAAAAATCTAGAAAAAAATCTAGAAAAAAAATCTATAAAATAAATCTAGAAAAAAATCTAGAAAAAAAATCTATAAAATAAATCTAGAAAAAAATCTAGAAAAAAAATCTATAAAATAAATCTAGAAAAAAATCTAGAAAAAAAATCTAGAAAAAAAATCTAGAAAAAAAATCTAGAAAAAAAATCTAGAAAAAAAATCTAGAAAAAAAATCTAGACAAAAAATCTAGAAAAAAAATCTTGAAAAAAATCTAGAAAAAAAATCTAGAAAAAAAATCTAGAAAAAAATCTAGAAAAAAATTCTTGAAAAAAAATCTAGAAAAAAATCTAGAAAAAAAATCTAGAAAAAAAATCTAGAAAAAAAATCTAGAAAAAAAATCTAGAAAAAAAATCTAGAAAAAAAATATAGAAAAAAAATCTAGAAAAAAATCTAGAAAAAAAATCTAGAAAAATATCTAGAAAAAAAATCTAGAAAAAAAATCTAGAAAAAAAATCTAGAAAAAAAACTAGAAAAAAAATCTAGAAAAATATCTAGAAAAAAAATCTAGAAAAAAATCTAGAAAAAAAAATCTAGAAAAAATCTAGAAAAAAATCTAGAAAAAAAATCTAGAAAAAAAATCTAGAAAAAAATCTAGAAAAAAAATCTAGAAAAAAAATCTAGAAAAAAAATCTAGAAAAAAAATCTAGAAAAAAATCTAGAAAAAAAATCTAGAAAAAAAATCTAGAAAAAAAATCTAGAAAAAAAATCTAGAAAAAAAATCTAGAAACAAATCTAGAAAAAAATTCTTGAAAAAAAATCTAGAAAAAAATCTAGAAAAAAAATCTAGAAAAAAAATCTAGAAAAAAAATCTAGAAAAAAAATCTAGAAAAAAATCTAGAAATAAAATCTATAAAATAAATCTAGAAAAAAATCTAGAAAAAAAATCTACAAAAAAAATCTAGAAAAAAATCTAGAAAAAAAATCTAGAAAAAAAATCTAGAAAAAAAATCTAGAAAAAAAATCTAGAAAAAAATCTAGAAAAAAAATCTAGAAAAATATCTAGAAAAAAAATCTAGACAAAAAATCTAGAAAAAAAATCTAGAAAAAAATCTAGAAAAAAAATCTAGAAAAAAAATCTAGAAAAAAATCTAGAAAAAAAATCTAGAAAAAAAATCTAGAAAAAAAACTAGAAAAAAAATCTAGAAAAATATCTAGAAAAAAAATCTAGAAAAAAAATCTAGAAAAAAATCTAGAAAAAAAATCTAGAAAAAATCTAGAAAAAAATCTAGAAAAAAAATCTAGAAAAAAAATCTAGAAAAAAAATCTAGACAAAAAATCTAGAAAAAAATCTAGAAAAAAATCTAGAAAAAAATTCTAGAAAAATATCTAGAAAAAAAATCTAGAAAAAAAATCTTGAAAAAAAATCTAGAAAAAAAATCTTGAAAAAAATCTAGAAAAAAAATCTAGAAAAAAAATCTAGAAAAAAATCTAGAAAAAAATTATTGAAAAAAAATCTAGAAAAAAATCTAGAAAAAAAATCTAGAAAAAAAATCTAGAAAAAAAACTAGAAAAAAAATCTAGAAAAATATCTAGAAAAAAAATCTAGAAAAAAAATCTAGAAAAAAATCTAGAAAAAAAATCTAGAAAAAATCTAGAAAAAAATCTAGAAAAAAAATCTAGAAAAAAAATCTTGAAAAAAATCTAGAAAAAAAATCTAGAAAAAAATCTAGAAAAAAAATCTAGAAAAAAATTCTAGAAAAAAAATCTAGAAAAAAATTCTAGAAAAAAAATCTAGAAAAAAATCTAGAAAAAAAATCTAGAAAAAATCTAGAAAAAAAATCTAGAAAAAAAATCTAGAAAAAAAATCTAGAAAAAAAATCTAGAAAAAAATCTAGAAAAAAATCTAGAAAAAAAATCTAGAAAAAAAATCTAGAAAAAAAATCTAGAAAAAAATCTAGAAAAAAAATCTAGAAAAAAAATCTAGAAAAAAAATCTAGAAAAAAAATCTAGAAAAAAATCTAGAAAAAAAATCTATAAAATAAATCTAGAAAAAAATCTAGAAAAAAAATCTATAAAATAAATCTAGAAAAAAATCTAGAAAAAAAATCTAGAAAAAAAATCTAGAAAAAAAATCTAGACAAAAAATCTAGAAAAAAATCTAGAAAAAAATCTAGAAAAAAATTCTAGAAAAATATCTAGAAAAAAAATCTAGAAAAAAAATCTAGAAAAAAATCTAGAAAAAAAATCTAGAAAAAAAATCTTGAAAAAAATCTAGAAAAAAAATCTAGAAAAAAATCTAGAAAAAAAATCTAGAAAAAAAATCTAGAAAAAAAATCTAGAAAAAAATTCTAGAAAAAAAATCTAGAAAAAAATCTAGAAAAAAAATCTAGAAAAAAATCTAGAAAAAAAATCTAGAAAAAAAATCTAGAAAAAAATCTAGAAAAAAAATCTAGAAAAAAAATCTAGAAAAAAAATCTAGAAAAAAAATCTAGAAAAAAATCTAGAAAAAAATCTAGAAAAAAAATCTAGAAAAAAAATCTAGAAAAAAAATCTAGAAAAAAAATCTAGAAAAAAAATCTAGAAACAAATCTAGAAAAAAATTCTTGAAAAAAAATCTAGAAAAAATCTAGAAAAAAAATCTAGAAAAAAAATCTAGAAAAAAAATCTAGAAAAAAAATCTAGAAAAAAATCTAGAAATAAAATCTATAAAATAAATCTAGAAAAAAATCTAGAAAAAAAATCTACAAAAAAAATCTAGAAAAAAATCTAGAAAAAAAATCTAGAAAAAAAATCTAGAAAAAAAATCTAGAAAAAAAATCTAGAAAAAAAATCTAGAAAAAAATCTAGAAAAAAAATCTAGAAAAATATCTAGAAAAAAAATCTAGACAAAAAATCTAGAAAAAAAATCTAGAAAAAAATCTAGAAAAAAAATCTAGAAAAAAATTCTTGAAAAAAAATCTAGAAAAAAAATCTAGAAAAAAAATCTAGAAAAAAAACTAGAAAAAAAATCTAGAAAAATATCTAGAAAAAAAATCTAGAAAAAAATCTAGAAAAAAAATCTAGAAAAAATCTAGAAAAAAATCTAGAAAAAAAATCTAGAAAAAAAATCTAGAAAAAAATCTAGAAAAAAAATCTAGAAAAAAAATCTTGAAAAAAATCTAGAAAAAAAATCTAGAAAAAAATCTAGAAAAAAAATCTAGAAAAAAAATCTAGAAAAAAAATCTAGAAAAAAATTCTAGAAAAAAAATCTAGAAAAAAATCTAGAAAAAAAATCTAGAAAAAAATCTAGAAAAAAAATCTAGAAAAAAAATCTAGAAAAAAAATCTAGAAAAAAATCTAGAAAAAAAATCTATAAAATAAATCTAGAAAAAAATCTAGAAAAAAAATCTAGAAAATAAATCTAGAAAAAAATATAGAAAAAAAATCTATAAAATAAATCTAGAAAAAAATCTAGAAAAAAAATCTAGAAAAAAAATCTAGAAAAAAATCTAGAAAAAAAATCTATAAAATAAATCTAGAAAAAAATCTAGAAAAAAAATCTATAAAATAAATCTAGAAAAAAATCTAGAAAAAAAATCTATAAAATAAATCTAGAAAAAAATCTAGAAAAAAAATCTAGAAAAAAAATCTAGAAAAAAAATCTAGAAAAAAAATCTAGAAAAAAAATCTAGAAAAAAAATCTAGACAAAAAATCTAGAAAAAAAATCTTGAAAAAAATCTAGAAAAAAAATCTAGAAAAAAAATCTAGAAAAAAATCTAGAAAAAAATTCTTGAAAAAAAATCTAGAAAAAAATCTAGAAAAAAAATCTAGAAAAAAAATCTAGAAAAAAAATCTAGAAAAAAAATCTAGAAAAAAATCTAGAAAAAAAATCTATAAAATAAATCTAGAAAAAAATCTAGAAAAAAAATCTATAAAATAAATCTAGAAAAAAATATAGAAAAAAAATCTATAAAATAAATCTAGAAAAAAATCTAGAAAAAAAATCTAGAAAAAAAATCTATAAAATAAATCTAGAAAAAAATCTAGAAAAAAAATCTATAAAATAAATCTAGAAAAAAATCTAGAAAAAAAATCTATAAAATAAATCTAGAAAAAAATCTAGAAAAAAAATCTATAAAATAAATCTAGAAAAAAATCTAGAAAAAAAATCTAGAAAAAAAATCTAGAAAAAAAATCTAGAAAAAAAATCTAGACAAAAAATCTAGAAAAAAATCTAGAAAAAAATCTAGAAAAAAATTCTAGAAAAATATCTAGAAAAAAAATCTAGAAAAAAAATCTAGAAAAAAAATCTAGAAAAAAATCTAGAAAAAAATCTAGAAAAGAAATCTAGAAAAAAAATCTAGAAAAAAATCTAGAAAAAAAATCTATAAAATAAATCTAGAAAAAAATCTAGAAAAAAAATCTAGAAAAAAAATCTAGAAAAAAATCTAGAAAAAAAATCTATAAAATAAATCTAGAAAAAAATCTAGAAAAAAAATCTATAAAATAAATCTAGAAAAAAATCTAGAAAAAAAATCTAGAAAAAAAATCTAGAAAAAAAATCTAGACAAAAAATCTAGAAAAAAATCTAGAAAAAAATCTAGAAAAAAATTCTAGAAAGATATCTAGAAAAAAAATCTAGAAAAAAAATCTAGAAAAAAATCTAGAAAAAAAATCTAGAAAAAAAATCTAGAAAAAAAATCTAGAAAAAAATCTAGAAAAAAAATCTAGAAAAAAATCTAGAAAAAAATCTAGAAAAAAAATCTAGAAAAAAAATCTAGAAAAAAAATCTAGAAAAAAATCTAGAAAAAAAATCTAGAAAAAAAATCTAGAAAAAAAATCTATAAAATAAATCTAGAAAAAAATCTAGAAAAAAAATCTATAAAATAAATCTAGAAAAAAATCTAGAAAAAAAATCTATAAAATAAATCTAGAAAAAAATCTAGAAAAAAAATCTAGAAAAAAAATCTAGAAAAAAAATCTAGAAAAAAAATCTAGAAAAAAAATCTAGAAAAAAAATCTAGACAAAAAATCTAGAAAAAAAATCTTGAAAAAAATCTAGAAAAAAAATCTAGAAAAAAAATCTAGAAAAAAATCTAGAAAAAAATTCTTGAAAAAAAATCTAGAAAAAAATCTAGAAAAAAAATCTAGAAAAAAAATCTAGAAAAAAAATCTAGAAAAAAAATCTAGAAAAAAAATCTAGAAAAAAAATCTAGAAAAAAAATCTAGAAAAAAATCTAGAAAAAAAATCTAGAAAAATATCTAGAAAAAAAATCTAGACAAAAAATCTAGAAAAAAAATCTAGAAAAAAATTCTAGAAAAAAAATCTAGAAAAAAATCTAGAAAAAAAATCTAGAAAAAAATCTAGAAAAAAAATCTAGAAAAAAAATCTAGAAAAAAAATCTAGAAAAAAAATCTAGAAAAAAAATCTAGAAAAAAATCTAGAAAAAAAATCTATAAAATAAATCTAGAAAAAAATCTAGAAAAAAAATCTATAAAATAAATCTAGAAAAAAATATAGAAAAAAAATCTATAAAATAAATCTAGAAAAAAATCTAGAAAAAAAATCTAGAAAAAAAATCTAGAAAAAAATCTAGAAAAAAAATCTATAAAATAAATCTAGAAAAAAATCTAGAAAAAAAATCTATAAAATAAATCTAGAAAAAAATCTAGAAAAAAAATCTATAAAATAAATCTAGAAAAAAATCTAGAAAAAAAATCTAGAAAAAAAATCTAGAAAAAAAATCTAGAAAAAAAATCTAGAAAAAAAATCTAGACAAAAAATCTAGAAAAAAAATCTTGAAAAAAATCTAGAAAAAAAATCTAGAAAAAAAATCTAGAAAAAAATCTAGAAAAAAATTCTTGAAAAAAAATCTAGAAAAAAATCTAGAAAAAAAATCTAGAAAAAAAATCTAGAAAAAAAATCTAGAAAAAAAATCTAGAAAAAAAATCTAGAAAAAAAATCTAGACAAAAAATCTAGAAAAAAATCTAGAAAAAAATCTAGAAAAAAATTCTAGAAAAATATCTAGAAAAAAAATCTAGAAAAAAAATCTAGAAAAAAAATCTAGAAAAAAATCTAGAAAAAAATCTAGAAAAGAAATCTAGAAAAAAAATCTAGAAAAAAATATAGAAAAAAAATCTATAAAATAAATCTAGAAAAAAATCTAGAAAAAAAATCTAGAAAAAAAATCTAGAAAAAAATCTAGAAAAAAAATCTATAAAATAAATCTAGAAAAAAATCTAGAAAAAAAATCTATAAAATAAATCTAGAAAAAAATCTAGAAAAAAAATCTAGAAAAAAAATCTAGAAAAAAAATCTAGACAAAAAATCTAGAAAAAAATCTAGAAAAAAATCTAGAAAAAAATTCTAGAAAAATATCTAGAAAAAAAATCTAGAAAAAAAATCTAGAAAAAAAATCTAGAAAAAAATCTAGAAAAAAATCTAGAAAAAAAATCTAGAAAAAAAATCTAGAAAAAAAATCTAGAAAAAAATCTAGAAAAAAAATCTAGAAAAAAATCTAGAAAAAAATCTAGAAAAAAAATCTAGAAAAAAAATCTAGAAAAAAAATCTAGAAAAAAATCTAGAAAAAAAATCTAGAAAAAAAATCTAGAAAAAAAATCTAGAAAAAAAATCTAGAAAAAAATCTAGAAAAAAAATCTATAAAATAAATCTAGAAAAAAATCTAGAAAAAAAATCTATAAAATAAATCTAGAAAAAAATCTAGAAAAAAAATCTATAAAATAAATCTAGAAAAAAATCTAGAAAAAAAATCTAGAAAAAAAATCTAGAAAAAAAATCTAGAAAAAAAATCTAGAAAAAAAATCTAGAAAAAAAATCTAGACAAAAAATCTAGAAAAAAAATCTTGAAAAAAATCTAGAAAAAAAATCTAGAAAAAAATCTAGAAAAAAAATCTAGAAAAAAAATCTAGAAAAAAATCTAGAAAAAAAATCTAGAAAAAAAATCTAGAAAAAAAATCTAGAAAAAAATCTAGAAAAAAAATCTATAAAATAAATCTAGAAAAAAATCTAGAAAAAAAATCTATAAAATAAATCTAGAAAAAAATATAGAAAAAAAATCTATAAAATAAATCTAGAAAAAAATCTAGAAAAAAAATCTAGAAAAAAAATCTAGAAAAAAATCTAGAAAAAAAATCTATAAAATAAATCTAGAAAAAAATCTAGAAAAAAAATCTATAAAATAAATCTAGAAAAAAATCTAGAAAAAAAATCTATAAAATAAATCTAGAAAAAAATCTAGAAAAAAAATCTAGAAAAAAAATCTAGAAAAAAAATCTAGAAAAAAAATCTAGAAAAAAAATCTAGACAAAAAATCTAGAAAAAAAATCTTGAAAAAAATCTAGAAAAAAAATCTAGAAAAAAAATCTAGAAAAAAATCTAGAAAAAAATTCTTGAAAAAAAATCTAGAAAAAAATCTAGAAAAAAAATCTAGAAAAAAAATCTAGAAAAAAAATCTAGAAAAAAAATCTAGAAAAAAAATCTAGAAAAAAAATCTAGACAAAAAATCTAGAAAAAAATCTAGAAAAAAATCTAGAAAAAAATTCTAGAAAAATATCTAGAAAAAAAATCTAGAAAAAAAATCTAGAAAAAAAATCTAGAAAAAAATCTAGAAAAAAATCTAGAAAAGAAATCTAGAAAAAAAATCTAGAAAAAAATATAGAAAAAAAATCTATAAAATAAATCTAGAAAAAAATCTAGAAAAAAAATCTAGAAAAAAAATCTAGAAAAAAATCTAGAAAAAAAATCTATAAAATAAATCTAGAAAAAAATCTAGAAAAAAAATCTATAAAATAAATCTAGAAAAAAATCTAGAAAAAAAATCTAGAAAAAAAATCTAGAAAAAAAATCTAGACAAAAAATCTAGAAAAAAATCTAGAAAAAAATCTAGAAAAAAATTCTAGAAAAATATCTAGAAAAAAAATCTAGAAAAAAAATCTAGAAAAAAAATCTAGAAAAAAATCTAGAAAAAAATCTAGAAAAAAAATCTAGAAAAAAAATCTAGAAAAAAAATCTAGAAAAAAATCTAGAAAAAAAATCTAGAAAAAAATCTAGAAAAAAATCTAGAAAAAAAATCTAGAAAAAAAATCTAGAAAAAAAATCTAGAAAAAAATCTAGAAAAAAAATCTAGAAAAAAAATCTAGAAAAAAAATCTAGAAAAAAAATCTAGAAAAAAATCTAGAAAAAAAATCTATAAAATAAATCTAGAAAAAAATCTAGAAAAAAAATCTATAAAATAAATCTAGAAAAAAATCTAGAAAAAAAATCTATAAAATAAATCTAGAAAAAAATCTAGAAAAAAAATCTAGAAAAAAAATCTAGAAAAAAAATCTAGAAAAAAAATCTAGAAAAAAAATCTAGAAAAAAAATCTAGACAAAAAATCTAGAAAAAAAATCTTGAAAAAAATCTAGAAAAAAAATCTAGAAAAAAAATCTAGAAAAAAATCTAGAAAAAAATTCTTGAAAAAAAATCTAGAAAAAAATCTAGAAAAAAAATCTAGAAAAAAAATCTAGAAAAAAAATCTAGAAAAAAAATCTAGAAAAAAAATCTAGAAAAAAAATCTAGAAAAAAAATCTAGAAAAAAATCTAGAAAAAAAATCTAGAAAAATATCTAGAAAAAAAATCTAGACAAAAAATCTAGAAAAAAAATCTAGAAAAAAATCTAGAAAAAAAATCTTGAAAAAAATTCTTGAAAAAAAATCTAGAAAAAAAATCTAGAAAAAAAATCTAGAAAAAAAACTAGAAAAAAAATCTAGAAAAATATCTAGAAAAAAAATCTAGAAAAAAATCTAGAAAAAAAAATCTAGAAAAAATCTAGAAAAAAATCTAGAAAAAAAATCTAGAAAAAAAATCTAGAAAAAAATCTAGAAAAAAAATCTAGAAAAAAAATCTTGAAAAAAATCTAGAAAAAAAATCTAGAAAAAAATCTAGAAAAAAAATCTAGAAAAAAAATCTAGAAAAAAAATCTAGAAAAAAATCTAGAAAAAAATTCTTGAAAAAAAATCTAGAAAAAAATCTAGAAAAAAAATCTAGAAAAAAAATCTAGAAAAAAAATCTAGAAAAAAAATCTAGAAAAAAAATCTAGAAAAAAAATCTAGAAAAAAAATCTAGAAAAAAATCTAGAAAAAAAATCTAGAAAAATATCTAGAAAAAAAATCTAGACAAAAAATCTAGAAAAAAAATCTAGAAAAAAATCTAGAAAAAAAATCTTGAAAAAAATTCTTGAAAAAAAATCTAGAAAAAAAATCTAGAAAAAAAATCTAGAAAAAAAACTAGAAAAAAAATCTAGAAAAATATCTAGAAAAAAAATCTAGAAAAAAATCTAGAAAAAAAATCTAGAAAAAATCTAGAAAAAAATCTAGAAAAAAAATCTAGAAAAAAAATCTAGAAAAAAATCTAGAAAAAAAATCTAGAAAAAAAATCTTGAAAAAAATCTAGAAAAAAAATCTAGAAAAAAATCTAGAAAAAAAATCTAGAAAAAAAATCTAGAAAAAAATTCTAGAAAAAAAATCTAGAAAAAAATCTAGAAAAAAAATCTAGAAAAAAATCTAGAAAAAAAATCTAGAAAAAAAATCTAGAAAAAAATCTAGAAAAAAAATCTAGAAAAAAAATCTAGAAAAAAAATCTAGAAAAAAATCTAGAAAAAAAATCTATAAAATAAATCTAGAAAAAAATCTAGAAAAAAAATCTATAAAATAAATCTAGAAAAAAATATAGAAAAAAAATCTATAAAATAAATCTAGAAAAAAATCTAGAAAAAAAATCTAGAAAAAAAATCTAGAAAAAAATCTAGAAAAAAAATCTATAAAATAAATCTAGAAAAAAATCTAGAAAAAAATCTATAAAATAAATCTAGAAAAAAATCTAGAAAAAAAATCTATAAAATAAATCTAGAAAAAAATCTAGAAAAAAAATCTAGAAAAAAAATCTAGAAAAAAAATATAGAAAAAAAATCTAGAAAAAAAATCTAGAAAAAAAATCTAGACAAAAAATCTAGAAAAAAAATCTTGAAAAAAATCTAGAAAAAAAATCTAGAAAAAAAATCTAGAAAAAAATCTAGAAAAAAATTCTTGAAAAAAAATCTAGAAAAAAATCTAGAAAAAAAATCTAGAAAAAAAATCTAGAAAAAAAATCTAGAAAAAAAATCTAGAAAAAAATCTAGAAAAAAAATCTATAAAATAAATCTAGAAAAAAATCTAGAAAAAAAATCTATAAAATAAATCTAGAAAAAAATATAGAAAAAAAATCTATAAAATAAATCTAGAAAAAAATCTAGAAAAAAAATCTAGAAAAAAAATCTAGAAAAAAATCTAGAAAAAAAATCTATAAAATAAATCTAGAAAAAAAATCTAGAAAAAAAATCTAGAAAAAAAATCTAGACAAAAAATCTAGAAAAAAAATCTTGAAAAAAATCTAGAAAAAAAATCTAGAAAAAAAATCTAGAAAAAAATCTAGAAAAAAATTCTTGAAAAAAAATCTAGAAAAAAATCTAGAAAAAAAATCTAGAAAAAAAATCTAGAAAAAAAATCTAGAAAAAAAATCTAGAAAAAAAATCTAGAAAAAAAATCTAGAAAAAAAATCTAGAAAAAAATCTAGAAAAAAAATCTAGAAAAATATCTAGAAAAAAAATCTAGACAAAAAATCTAGAAAAAAAATCTAGAAAAAAATTCTAGAAAAAAAATCTAGAAAAAAATCTAGAAAAAAAATCTAGAAAAAAATCTAGAAAAAAAATCTAGAAAAAAAATCTAGAAAAAAATCTAGAAAAAAAATCTAGAAAAAAAATCTAGAAAAAAAATCTAGAAAAAAATCTAGAAAAAAAATCTATAAAATAAATCTAGAAAAAAATCTAGAAAAAAAATCTATAAAATAAATCTAGAAAAAAATATAGAAAAAAAATCTATAAAATAAATCTAGAAAAAAATCTAGAAAAAAAATCTAGAAAAAAAATCTAGAAAAAAATCTAGAAAAAAAATCTATAAAATAAATCTAGAAAAAAATCTAGAAAAAAAATCTATAAAATAAATCTAGAAAAAAATCTAGAAAAAAAATCTATAAAATAAATCTAGAAAAAAATCTAGAAAAAAAATCTAGAAAAAAAATCTAGAAAAAAAATCTAGAAAAAAAATCTAGAAAAAAAATCTAGACAAAAAATCTAGAAAAAAAATCTTGAAAAAAATCTAGAAAAAAAATCTAGAAAAAAAATCTAGAAAAAAATCTAGAAAAAAATTCTTGAAAAAAAATCTAGAAAAAAATCTAGAAAAAAAATCTAGAAAAAAAATCTAGAAAAAAAATCTAGAAAAAAAATCTAGAAAAAAAATCTAGACAAAAAATCTAGAAAAAAATCTAGAAAAAAATCTAGAAAAAAATTCTAGAAAAATATCTAGAAAAAAAATCTAGAAAAAAAATCTAGAAAAAAAATCTAGAAAAAAATCTAGAAAAAAAATCTATAAAATAAATCTAGAAAAAAATCTAGAAAAAAAATCTATAAAATAAATCTAGAAAAAAATCTAGAAAAAAAATCTATAAAATAAATCTAGAAAAAAATCTAGAAAAAAAATCTAGAAAAAAAATCTAGAAAAAAAATCTAGAAAAAAAATCTAGAAAAAAAATCTAGACAAAAAATCTAGAAAAAAAATCTTGAAAAAAATCTAGAAAAAAAATCTAGAAAAAAAATCTAGAAAAAAATCTAGAAAAAAATTCTAGAAAAAAAATCTAGAAAAAAATCTAGAAAAAAAATCTAGAAAAAAAATCTAGAAAAAAATCTAGAAAAAAAATCTAGAAAAAAATCTAGAAAAAAAATCTATAAAATAAATCTAGAAAAAAATCTAGAAAAAAAATCTATAAAATAAATCTAGAAAAAAATCTAGAAAAAAAATCTATAAAATAAATCTAGAAAAAAATCTAGAAAAAAAATCTAGAAAAAAAATCTAGAAAAAAAATCTAGAAAAAAAATCTAGAAAAAAAATCTAGACAAAAAATCTAGAAAAAAAATCTTGAAAAAAATCTAGAAAAAAAATCTAGAA
The DNA here is from genome assembly GCF_057628025.1 of Oncorhynchus mykiss. Classification (NCBI taxonomy): domain Eukaryota; kingdom Metazoa; phylum Chordata; class Actinopteri; order Salmoniformes; family Salmonidae; genus Oncorhynchus; species Oncorhynchus mykiss. Next base: position 60,063,648 of record NC_143033.1, on the reverse strand, counting down.
AAAAAATCTAGAAAAAAATCTAGAAAAAAATTCTTGAAAAAAAATCTAGAAAAAAATCTAGAAAAAAAATCTAGAAAAAAAATCTAGAAAAAAAATCTAGAAAAAAAATCTAGAAAAAAAATCTAGACAAAAAATCTAGAAAAAAATCTAGAAAAAAATCTAGAAAAAAATTCTAGAAAAATATCTAGAAAAAAAATCTAGAAAAAAAATCTAGAAAAAAAATCTAGAAAAAAATCTAGAAAAAAATCTAGAAAAGAAATCTAGAAAAAAAATCTAGAAAAAAATATAGAAAAAAAATCTATAAAATAAATCTAGAAAAAAATCTAGAAAAAAAATCTAGAAAAAAAATCTAGAAAAAAATCTAGAAAAAAAATCTATAAAATAAATCTAGAAAAAAATCTAGAAAAAAAATCTATAAAATAAATCTAGAAAAAAATCTAGAAAAAAAATCTAGAAAAAAAATCTAGAAAAAAAATCTAGACAAAAAATCTAGAAAAAAATCTAGAAAAAAATCTAGAAAAAAATTCTAGAAAAATATCTAGAAAAAAAATCTAGAAAAAAAATCTAGAAAAAAAATCTAGAAAAAAATCTAGAAAAAAATCTAGAAAAAAAATCTAGAAAAAAAATCTAGAAAAAAAATCTAGAAAAAAATCTAGAAAAAAAATCTAGAAAAAAATCTAGAAAAAAATCTAGAAAAAAAATCTAGAAAAAAAATCTAGAAAAAAAATCTAGAAAAAAATCTAGAAAAAAAATCTAGAAAAAAAATCTAGAAAAAAAATCTAGAAAAAAAATCTAGAAAAAAATCTAGAAAAAAAATCTATAAAATAAATCTAGAAAAAAATCTAGAAAAAAAATCTATAAAATAAATCTAGAAAAAAATCTAGAAAAAAAATCTATAAAATAAATCTAGAAAAAAATCTAGAAAAAAAATCTAGAAAAAAAATCTAGAAAAAAAATCTAGAAAAAAAATCTAGAAAAAAAATCTAGAAAAAAAATCTAGACAAGAAATCTAGAAAAAAAATCTTGAAAAAAATCTAGAAAAAAAATCTAGAAAAAAAATCTAGAAAAAAATCTAGAAAAAAATTCTTGAAAAAAAATCTAGAAAAAAATCTAGAAAAAAAATCTAGAAAAAAAATCTAGAAAAAAAATCTAGAAAAAAAATCTAGAAAAAAAATCTAGAAAAAAAATCTAGAAAAAAAATCTAGAAAAAAATCTAGAAAAAAAATCTAGAAAAATATCTAGAAAAAAAATCTAGACAAAAAATCTAGAAAAAAAATCTAGAAAAAAATCTAGAAAAAAAATCTTGAAAAAAATTCTTGAAAAAAAATCTAGAAAAAAAATCTAGAAAAAAAATCTAGAAAAAAAACTAGAAAAAAAATCTAGAAAAATATCTAGAAAAAAAATCTAGAAAAAAATCTAGAAAAAAAAATCTAGAAAAAATCTAGAAAAAAATCTAGAAAAAAAATCTAGAAAAAAAATCTAGAAAAAAATCTAGAAAAAAAATCTAGAAAAAAAATCTTGAAAAAAATCTAGAAAAAAAATCTAGAAAAAAATCTAGAAAAAAAATCTAGAAAAAAAATCTAGAAAAAAAATCTAGAAAAAAATCTAGAAAAAAATTCTTGAAAAAAAATCTAGAAAAAAAATCTAGAAAAAAAATCTAGAAAAAAAATCTAGAAAAAAAATATAGAAAAAAAATCTAGAAAAAAAATATAGAAAAAAAATCTAGAAAAAAATCTAGAAAAAAAATCTAGAAAAATATCTAGAAAAAAAATCTAGACAAAAAATCTAGAAAAAAAATCTAGAAAAAAATCTAGAAAAAAAATCTAGAAAAAATCTAGAAAAAAATCTAGAAAAAAAATCTAGAAAAAAAATCTAGAAAAAAATCTAGAAAAAAAATCTAGAAAAAAAATCTTGAAAAAAATCTAGAAAAAAAATCTAGAAAAAAATCTAGAAAAAAAATCTAGAAAAAAAATCTAGAAAAAAAATCTAGAAAAAAATTCTAGAAAAAAAATCTAGAAAAAAATCTAGAAAAAAAATCTAGAAAAAAATCTAGAAAAAAAATCTAGAAAAAAAATCTAGAAAAAAATCTAGAAAAAAAATCTAGAAAAAAAATCTAGAAAAAAAATCTAGAAAAAAATCTAGAAAAAAAATCTATAAAATAAATCTAGAAAAAAATCTAGAAAAAAAATCTATAAAATAAATCTAGAAAAAAATCTAGAAAAAAAATCTAGAAAAAAAATCTAGAAAAAAAATCTAGAAAAAAAATCTAGAAAAAAAATCTAGAAAAAAAATCTAGACAAAAAATCTAGAAAAAAAATCTTGAAAAAAATCTAGAAAAAAAATCTAGAAAAAAAATCTAGAAAAAAATCTAGAAAAAAATATAGAAAAAAAATCTATAAAATAAATCTAGAAAAAAATCTAGAAAAAAAATCTAGAAAAAAAATCTAGAAAAAAATCTAGAAAAAAAATCTATAAAATAAATCTAGAAAAAAATCTAGAAAAAAAATCTATAAAATAAATCTAGAAAAAAATCTAGAAAAAAAATCTATAAAATAAATCTAGAAAAAAATCTAGAAAAAAAATCTAGAAAAAAAATCTAGAAAAAAAATCTAGAAAAAAAATCTAGAAAAAAAATCTAGAAAAAAAATCTAGACAAAAAATCTAGAAAAAAAATCTTGAAAAAAATCTAGAAAAAAAATCTAGAAAAAAAATCTAGAAAAAAATCTAGAAAAAAATTCTTGAAAAAAAATCTAGAAAAAAATCTAGAAAAAAAATCTAGAAAAAAAATCTAGAAAAAAAATCTAGAAAAAAAATCTAGAAAAAAAATCTAGAAAAAAAATCTAGAAAAAAATCTAGAAAAAAAATCTAGAAAAATATCTAGAAAAAAAATCTAGACAAAAAATCTAGAAAAAAAATCTAGAAAAAAATCTAGAAAAAAAATCTTGAAAAAAATTCTTGAAAAAAAATCTAGAAAAAAAATCTAGAAAAAAAATCTAGAAAAAAAACTAGAAAAAAAATCTAGAAAAATATCTAGAAAAAAAATCTAGAAAAAAATCTAGAAAAAAAAATCTAGAAAAAATCTAGAAAAAAATCTAGAAAAAAAATCTAGAAAAAAAATCTAGAAAAAAATCTAGAAAAAAAATCTAGAAAAAAAATCTTGAAAAAAATCTAGAAAAAAAATCTAGAAAAAAATCTAGAAAAAAAATCTAGAAAAAAAATCTAGAAAAAAAATCTAGAAAAAAATCTAGAAAAAAATTCTTGAAAAAAAATCTAGAAAAAAATCTAGAAAAAAAATCTAGAAAAAAAATCTAGAAAAAAAATCTAGAAAAAAAATCTAGAAAAAAAATCTAGAAAAAAAATATAGAAAAAAAATCTAGAAAAAAATCTAGAAAAAAAATCTAGAAAAATATCTAGAAAAAAAATCTAGACAAAAAATCTAGAAAAAAAATCTAGAAAAAAATCTAGAAAAAAAATCTTGAAAAAAATTCTTGAAAAAAAATCTAGAAAAAAAATCTAGAAAAAAAATCTAGAAAAAAAACTAGAAAAAAAATCTAGAAAAATATCTAGAAAAAAAATCTAGAAAAAAATCTAGAAAAAAAATCTAGAAAAAATCTAGAAAAAAATCTAGAAAAAAAATCTAGAAAAAAAATCTAGAAAAAAATCTAGAAAAAAAATCTAGAAAAAAAATCTTGAAAAAAATCTAGAAAAAAAATCTAGAAAAAAATCTAGAAAAAAAATCTAGAAAAAAAATCTAGAAAAAAAATCTAGAAAAAAATTCTAGAAAAAAAATCTAGAAAAAAATCTAGAAAAAAAATCTAGAAAAAAATCTAGAAAAAAAATCTAGAAAAAAAATCTAGAAAAAAATCTAGAAAAAAAATCTAGAAAAAAAATCTAGAAAAAAAATCTAGAAAAAAATCTAGAAAAAAAATCTATAAAATAAATCTAGAAAAAAATCTAGAAAAAAAATCTATAAAATAAATCTAGAAAAAAATATAGAAAAAAAATCTAGAAAATAAATCTAGAAAAAAATCTAGAAAAAAAATCTAGAAAAAAAATCTAGAAAAAAATCTAGAAAAAAAATCTATAAAATAAATCTAGAAAAAAATCTAGAAAAAAAATCTATAAAATAAATCTAGAAAAAAATCTAGAAAAAAAATCTATAAAATAAATCTAGAAAAAAATCTAGAAAAAAAATCTAGAAAAAAAATCTAGAAAAAAAATATAGAAAAAAAATATAGAAAAAAAATCTAGAAAAAAAATCTAGACAAAAAATCTAGAAAAAAAATCTTGAAAAAAATCTAGAAAAAAAATCTAGAAAAAAAATCTAGAAAAAAATCTAGAAAAAAATTCTTGAAAAAAAATCTAGAAAAAAATCTAGAAAAAAAATCTAGAAAAAAAATCTAGAAAAAAAATCTAGAAAAAAAATCTAGAAAAAAATCTAGAAAAAAAATCTATAAAATAAATCTAGAAAAAAATCTAGAAAAAAAATCTATAAAATAAATCTAGAAAAAAATCTAGAAAAAAAATCTATAAAATAAATCTAGAAAAAAATCTAGAAAAAAAATCTAGAAAAAAAATCTAGAAAAAAATCTAGAAAAAAAATCTATAAAATAAATCTAGAAAAAAATCTAGAAAAAAAATCTATAAAATAAATCTAGAAAAAAATCTAGAAAAAAAATCTAGAAAAAAAATCTAGAAAAAAAATCTAGAAAAAAAATCTAGAAAAAAAATCTAGACAAAAAATCTAGAAAAAAAATCTTGAAAAAAATCTAGAAAAAAAATCTAGAAAAAAAATCTAGAAAAAAATCTAGAAAAAAATTCTTGAAAAAAAATCTAGAAAAAAATCTAGAAAAAAAATCTAGAAAAAAAATCTAGAAAAAAAATCTAGAAAAAAAATCTAGAAAAAAATCTAGAAAAAAAATCTATAAAATAAATCTAGAAAAAAATCTAGAAAAAAAATCTATAAAATAAATCTAGAAAAAAATATAGAAAAAAAATCTATAAAATAAATCTAGAAAAAAATCTAGAAAAAAAATCTAGAAAAAAAATCTAGAAAAAAATCTAGAAAAAAAATCTATAAAATAAATCTAGAAAAAAATCTAGAAAAAAAATCTAGAAAAAAAATCTAGAAAAAAAATCTAGAAAAAAAATCTAGAAAAAAAATCTAGAAAAAAATCTAGAAAAAAAATCTATAAAATAAATCTAGAAAAAAATCTAGAAAAAAAATCTATAAAATAAATCTAGAAAAAAATCTAGAAAAAAAATCTATAAAATAAATCTAGAAAAAAATCTAGAAAAAAAATCTAGAAAAAAAATCTAGAAAAAAAATCTAGAAAAAAAATCTAGAAAAAAAATCTAGAAAAAAAATCTAGACAAAAAATCTAGAAAAAAAATCTTGAAAAAAATCTAGAAAAAAAATCTAGAAAAAAAATCTAGAAAAAAATCTAGAAAAAAATTCTTGAAAAAAAATCTAGAAAAAAATCTAGAAAAAAAATCTAGAAAAAAAATCTAGAAAAAAAATCTAGAAAAAAAATCTAGAAAAAAAATCTAGAAAAAAAATATAGAAAAAAAATCTAGAAAAAAATCTAGAAAAAAAATCTAGAAAAATATCTAGAAAAAAAATCTAGACAAAAAATCTAGAAAAAAAATCTAGAAAAAAATCTAGAAAAAAAATCTTGAAAAAAATTCTTGAAAAAAAATCTAGAAAAAAAATCTAGAAAAAAAATCTAGAAAAAAAACTAGAAAAAAAATCTAGAAAAATATCTAGAAAAAAAATCTAGAAAAAAATCTAGAAAAAAAATCTAGAAAAAATCTAGAAAAAAATCTAGAAAAAAAATCTAGAAAAAAAATCTAGAAAAAAATCTAGAAAAAAAATCTAGAAAAAAAATCTTGAAAAAAATCTAGAAAAAAAATCTAGAAAAAAATCTAGAAAAAAAATCTAGAAAAAAAATCTAGAAAAAAAATCTAGAAAAAAATTCTAGAAAAAAAATCTAGAAAAAAATCTAGAAAAAAAATCTAGAAAAAAATCTAGAAAAAAAATCTAGAAAAAAAATCTAGAAAAAAATCTAGAAAAAAAATCTAGAAAAAAAATCTAGAAAAAAAATCTAGAAAAAAATCTAGAAAAAAAATCTATAAAATAAATCTAGAAAAAAATCTAGAAAAAAAATCTATAAAATAAATCTAGAAAAAAATATAGAAAAAAAATCTAGAAAATAAATCTAGAAAAAAATCTAGAAAAAAAATCTAGAAAAAAAATCTAGAAAAAAATCTAGAAAAAAAATCTATAAAATAAATCTAGAAAAAAATCTAGAAAAAAAATCTATAAAATAAATCTAGAAAAAAATCTAGAAAAAAAATCTATAAAATAAATCTAGAAAAAAATCTAGAAAAAAAATCTAGAAAAAAAATCTAGAAAAAAAATATAGAAAAAAAATATAGAAAAAAAATCTAGAAAAAAAATCTAGACAAAAAATCTAGAAAAAAAATCTTGAAAAAAATCTAGAAAAAAAATCTAGAAAAAAAATCTAGAAAAAAATCTAGAAAAAAATTCTTGAAAAAAAATCTAGAAAAAAATCTAGAAAAAAAATCTAGAAAAAAAATCTAGAAAAAAAATCTAGAAAAAAAATCTAGAAAAAAATCTAGAAAAAAAATCTATAAAATAAATCTAGAAAAAAATCTAGAAAAAAAATCTATAAAATAAATCTAGAAAAAAATCTAGAAAAAAAATCTATAAAATAAATCTAGAAAAAAATCTAGAAAAAAAATCTAGAAAAAAAATCTAGAAAAAAATCTAGAAAAAAAATCTATAAAATAAATCTAGAAAAAAATCTAGAAAAAAAATCTATAAAATAAATCTAGAAAAAAATCTAGAAAAAAAATCTAGAAAAAAAATCTAGAAAAAAAATCTAGAAAAAAAATCTAGAAAAAAAATCTAGACAAAAAATCTAGAAAAAAAATCTTGAAAAAAATCTAGAAAAAAAATCTAGAAAAAAAATCTAGAAAAAAATCTAGAAAAAAATTCTTGAAAAAAAATCTAGAAAAAAATCTAGAAAAAAAATCTAGAAAAAAAATCTAGAAAAAAAATCTAGAAAAAAAATCTAGAAAAAAATCTAGAAAAAAAATCTATAAAATAAATCTAGAAAAAAATCTAGAAAAAAAATCTATAAAATAAATCTAGAAAAAAATATAGAAAAAAAATCTATAAAATAAATCTAGAAAAAAATCTAGAAAAAAAATCTAGAAAAAAAATCTAGAAAAAAATCTAGAAAAAAAATCTATAAAATAAATCTAGAAAAAAATCTAGAAAAAAAATCTAGAAAAAAAATCTAGAAAAAAAATCTAGAAAAAAAATCTAGAAAAAAAATCTAGACAAAAAATCTAGAAAAAAAATCTTGAAAAAAATCTAGAAAAAAAATCTAGAAAAAAAATCTAGAAAAAAATCTAGAAAAAAATTCTTGAAAAAAAATCTAGAAAAAAATCTAGAAAAAAAATCTAGAAAAAAAATCTAGAAAAAAAATCTAGAAAAAAAATCTAGAAAAAAATCTAGAAAAAAAATCTATAAAATAAATCTAGAAAAAAATCTAGAAAAAAAATCTATAAAATAAATCTAGAAAAAAATATAGAAAAAAAATCTATAAAATAAATCTAGAAAAAAATCTAGAAAAAAAATCTAGAAAAAAAATCTAGAAAAAAATCTAGAAAAAAAATCTATAAAATAAATCTAGAAAAAAATCTAGAAAAAAAATCTATAAAATAAATCTAGAAAAAAATCTAGAAAAAAAATATATAAAATAAATCTAGAAAAAAATCTAGAAAAAAAATCTAGAAAAAAAATCTAGAAAAAAAATCTAGAAAAAAAATCTAGAAAAAAAATCTAGAAAAAAAATCTAGACAAAAAATCTAGAAAAAAAATCTTGAAAAAAATCTAGAAAAAAAATCTAGAAAAAAAATCTAGAAAAAAATCTAGAAAAAAATTCTTGAAAAAAAATCTAGAAAAAAATCTAGAAAAAAAATCTAGAAAAAAAATCTAGAAAAAAAATCTAGAAAAAAAATCTAGAAAAAAAATCTAGAAAAAAAATCTAGACAAAAAATCTAGAAAAAAATCTAGAAAAAAATCTAGAAAAAAATTCTAGAAAAATATCTAGAAAAAAAATCTAGAAAAAAAATCTAGAAAAAAAATCTAGAAAAAAATCTAGAAAAAAATCTAGAAAAGAAATCTAGAAAAAAAATCTAGAAAAAAATATAGAAAAAAAATCTATAAAATAAATCTAGAAAAAAATCTAGAAAAAAAATCTAGAAAAAAAATCTAGAAAAAAATCTAGAAAAAAAATCTATAAAATAAATCTAGAAAAAAATCTAGAAAAAAAATCTATAAAATAAATCTAGAAAAAAATCTAGAAAAAAAATCTAGAAAAAAAATCTAGAAAAAAAATCTAGACAAAAAATCTAGAAAAAAATCTAGAAAAAAATCTAGAAAAAAATTCTAGAAAAATATCTAGAAAAAAAATCTAGAAAAAAAATCTAGAAAAAAAATCTAGAAAAAAATCTAGAAAAAAATCTAGAAAAAAAATCTAGAAAAAAAATCTAGAAAAAAAATCTAGAAAAAAAATCTAGAAAAAAAATCTAGACAAAAAATCTAGAAAAAAAATCTTGAAAAAAATCTAGAAAAAAAATCTAGAAAAAAAATCTTGAAAAAAATCTAGAAAAAAATTCTTGAAAAAAAATCTAGAAAAAAATCTAGAAAAAAAATCTAGAAAAAAAATCTAGAAAAAAAATCTAGAAAAAAAATCTAGAAAAAAAATCTAGAAAAAAAATATAGAAAAAAAATCTAGAAAAAAATCTAGAAAAAAAATCTAGAAAAATATCTAGAAAAAAAATCTAGACAAAAAATCTAGAAAAAAAATCTAGAAAAAAATCTAGAAAAAAAATCTTGAAAAAAATTCTTGAAAAAAAATCTAGAAAAAAAATCTAGAAAAAAAATCTAGAAAAAAAACTAGAAAAAAAATCTAGAAAAATATCTAGAAAAAAAATCTAGAAAAAAATCTAGAAAAAAAAATCTAGAAAAAATCTAGAAAAAAATCTAGAAAAAAAATCTAGAAAAAAAATCTAGAAAAAAATCTAGAAAAAAAATCTAGAAAAAAAATCTAGAAAAAAAATCTAGAAAAAAAATCTAGAAAAAAATCTAGAAAAAAAATCTAGAAAAAAAATCTAGAAAAAAAATCTAGAAAAAAAATCTAGAAAAAAATCTAGAAATAAAATCTATAAAATAAATCTAGAAAAAAATCTAGAAAAAAAATCTACAAAAAAAATCTAGAAAAAAATCTAGAAAAAAAATCTAGAAAAAAAATCTAGAAAAAAAATCTAGAAAAAAAATCTAGAAAAAAATCTAGAAAAAAAATCTAGAAAAATATCTAGAAAAAAAATCTAGACAAAAAATCTAGAAAAAAAATCTAGAAAAAAATCTAGAAAAAAAATCTAGAAAAAAATTCTTGAAAAAAAATCTAGAAAAAAAATCTAGAAAAAAAATCTAGAAAAAAAACTAGAAAAAAAATCTAGAAAAATATCTAGAAAAAAAATCTAGAAAAAAATCTAGAAAAAAAATCTAGAAAAAATCTAGAAAAAAATCTAGAAAAAAAATCTAGAAAAAAAATCTAGAAAAAAATCTAGAAAAAAAATCTAGAAAAAAAATCTTGAAAAAAATCTAGAAAAAAAATCTAGAAAAAAATCTAGAAAAAAAATCTAGAAAAAAAATCTAGAAAAAAAACTAGAAAAAAAATCTAGAAAAATATCTAGAAAAAAAATCTAGAAAAAAAATCTAGAAAAAAATCTAGAAAAAAAATCTAGAAAAAATCTAGAAAAAAATCTAGAAAAAAAATCTAGAAAAAAAATCTAGACAAAAAATCTAGAAAAAAATCTAGAAAAAAATCTAGAAAAAAATTCTAGAAAAATATCTAGAAAAAAAATCTAGAAAAAAAATCTAGAAAAAAAATCTAGAAAAAAATCTAGAAAAAAATCTAGAAAAGAAATCTAGAAAAAAAATCTAGAAAAAAATATAGAAAAAAAATCTATAAAATAAATCTAGAAAAAAATCTAGAAAAAAAATCTAGAAAAAAAATCTAGAAAAAAATCTAGAAAAAAAATCTATAAAATAAATCTAGAAAAAAATCTAGAAAAAAAATCTATAAAATAAATCTAGAAAAAAATCTAGAAAAAAAATCTAGAAAAAAAATCTAGAAAAAAAATCTAGACAAAAAATCTAGAAAAAAATCTAGAAAAAAATCTAGAAAAAAATTCTAGAAAAATATCTAGAAAAAAAATCTAGAAAAAAAATCTAGAAAAAAAATCTAGAAAAAAATCTAGAAAAAAATCTAGAAAAAAAATCTAGAAAAAAAATCTAGAAAAAAAATCTAGAAAAAAAATCTAGAAAAAAAATCTAGACAAAAAATCTAGAAAAAAAATCTTGAAAAAAATCTAGAAAAAAAATCTAGAAAAAAAATCTTGAAAAAAATCTAGAAAAAAATTCTTGAAAAAAAATCTAGAAAAAAATCTAGAAAAAAAATCTAGAAAAAAAATCTAGAAAAAAAATCTAGAAAAAAAATCTAGAAAAAAAATCTAGAAAAAAAATATAGAAAAAAAATCTAGAAAAAAATCTAGAAAAAAAATCTAGAAAAATATCTAGAAAAAAAATCTAGACAAAAAATCTAGAAAAAAAATCTAGAAAAAAATCTAGAAAAAAAATCTTGAAAAAAATTCTTGAAAAAAAATCTAGAAAAAAAATCTAGAAAAAAAATCTAGAAAAAAAACTAGAAAAAAAATCTAGAAAAATATCTAGAAAAAAAATCTAGAAAAAAATCTAGAAAAAAAAATCTAGAAAAAATCTAGAAAAAAATCTAGAAAAAAAATCTAGAAAAAAAATCTAGAAAAAAATCTAGAAAAAAAATCTAGAAAAAAAATCTAGAAAAAAAATCTAGAAAAAAAATCTAGAAAAAAATCTAGAAAAAAAATCTAGAAAAAAAATCTAGAAAAAAAATCTAGAAAAAAAATCTAGAAAAAAAATCTAGAAACAAATCTAGAAAAAAATTCTTGAAAAAAAATCTAGAAAAAAATCTAGAAAAAAAATCTAGAAAAAAAATCTAGAAAAAAAATCTAGAAAAAAAATCTAGAAAAAAATCTAGAAATAAAATCTATAAAATAAATCTAGAAAAAAATCTAGAAAAAAAATCTACAAAAAAAATCTAGAAAAAAATCTAGAAAAAAAATCTAGAAAAAAAATCTAGAAAAAAAATCTAGAAAAAAAATCTAGAAAAAAATCTAGAAAAAAAATCTAGAAAAATATCTAGAAAAAAAATCTAGACAAAAAATCTAGAAAAAAAATCTAGAAAAAAATCTAGAAAAAAAATCTAGAAAAAAATTCTTGAAAAAAAATCTAGAAAAAAAATCTAGAAAAAAAATCTAGAAAAAAAACTAGAAAAAAAATCTAGAAAAATATCTAGAAAAAAAATCTAGAAAAAAATCTAGAAAAAAAATCTAGAAAAAATCTAGAAAAAAATCTAGAAAAAAAATCTAGAAAAAAAATCTAGAAAAAAATCTAGAAAAAAAATCTAGAAAAAAAATCTTGAAAAAAATCTAGAAAAAAAATCTAGAAAAAAATCTAGAAAAAAAATCTAGAAAAAAAATCTAGAAAAAAAACTAGAAAAAAAATCTAGAAAAATATCTAGAAAAAAAATCTAGAAAAAAAATCTAGAAAAAAATCTAGAAAAAAAATCTAGAAAAAATCTAGAAAAAAATCTAGAAAAAAAATCTAGAAAAAAAATCTAGAAAAAAAATCTAGACAAAAAATCTAGAAAAAAATCTAGAAAAAAATCTAGAAAAAAATTCTAGAAAAATATCTAGAAAAAAAATCTAGAAAAAAAATCTTGAAAAAAAATCTAGAAAAAAAATCTTGAAAAAAATCTAGAAAAAAAATCTAGAAAAAAAATCTAGAAAAAAATCTAGAAAAAAATTATTGAAAAAAAATCTAGAAAAAAATCTAGAAAAAAAATCTAGAAAAAAAATCTAGAAAAAAAACTAGAAAAAAAATCTAGAAAAATATCTAGAAAAAAAATCTAGAAAAAAAATCTAGAAAAAAATCTAGAAAAAAAATCTAGAAAAAATCTAGAAAAAAATCTAGAAAAAAAATCTAGAAAAAAAATCTAGAAAAAAATCTAGAAAAAAAATCTAGAAAAAAATCTAGAAAAAAAATCTAGAAAAAAATTCTAGAAAAAAAATCTAGAAAAAAAATCTAGAAAAAAATTCTAGAAAAAAAATCTAGAAAAAAATTCTAGAAAAAAAATCTAGAAAAAAATCTAGAAAAAAAATCTAGAAAAAATCTAGAAAAAAAATCTAGAAAAAAATCTAGAAAAAAATCTAGAAAAAAAATCTAGAAAAAAAATCTAGAAAAAAAATCTAGAAAAAAATCTAGAAAAAAAATCTAGAAAAAAAATCTAGAAAAAAAATCTAGAAAAAAAATCTAGAAAAAAATCTAGAAAAAAAATCTAGAAAAAAAATCTAGAAAAAAATCTAGAAAAAAAATCTATAAAATAAATCTAGAAAAAAATCTAGAAAAAAAATCTAGAAAAAAAATCTAGAAAAAAAATCTAGACAAAAAATCTAGAAAAAAATCTAGAAAAAAATCTAGAAAAAAATTCTAGAAAAATATCTAGAAAAAAAATCTAGAAAAAAAATCTAGAAAAAAATCTAGAAAAAAAATCTAGAAAAAAAATCTAGAAAAAAATCTAGAAAAAAATTCTAGAAAAAAATCTAGAAAAAAAATCTAGAAAAAAAATCTAGAAAAAAAATCTAGAAAAAAATTCTAGAAAAAAAATCTAGAAAAAAATCTAGAAAAAAAATCTAGAAAAAAATCTAGAAAAAAAATCTAGAAAAAAAATCTAGAAAAAAATCTAGAAAAAAAATCTAGAAAAAAAATCTAGAAAAAAAATCTAGAAAAAAAATCTAGAAAAAAATCTAGAAAAAAATCTAGAAAAAAAATCTAGAAAAAAAATCTAGAAAAAAAATCTAGAAAAAAAATCTAGAAAAAAAATCTAGAAACAAATCTAGAAAAAAATTCTTGAAAAAAAATCTAGAAAAAAATCTAGAAAAAAAATCTAGAAAAAAAATCTAGAAAAAAAATCTAGAAAAAAAATCTAGAAAAAAATCTAGAAATAAAATCTATAAAATAAATCTAGAAAAAAATCTAGAAAAAAAATCTACAAAAAAAATCTAGAAAAAAATCTAGAAAAAAAATCTAGAAAAAAAATCTAGAAAAAAAATCTAGAAAAAAAATCTAGAAAAAAAATCTAGAAAAAAATCTAGAAAAAAAATCTAGAAAAATATCTAGAAAAAAAATCTAGACAAAAAATCTAGAAAAAAAATCTAGAAAAAAATCTAGAAAAAAAATCTAGAAAAAAATTCTTGAAAAAAAATCTAGAAAAAAAATCTAGAAAAAAAATCTAGAAAAAAAACTAGAAAAAAAATCTAGAAAAATATCTAGAAAAAAAATCTAGAAAAAAATCTAGAAAAAAAATCTAGAAAAAATCTAGAAAAAAATCTAGAAAAAAAATCTAGAAAAAAAATCTAGAAAAAAATCTAGAAAAAAAATCTAGAAAAAAAATCTAGAAAAAATCTAGAAAAAAATCTAGAAAAAAAATCTAGAAAAAAAATCTAGAAAAAAAATCTAGAAACAAATCTAGAAAAAAATTCTTGAAAAAAAATCTAGAAAAAAATCTAGAAAAAAAATCTAGAAAAAAAATCTAGAAAAAAAATCTAGAAAAAAAATCTAGAAAAAAATCTAGAAATAAAATCTATAAAATAAATCTAGAAAAAAATCTAGAAAAAAAATCTACAAAAAAAATCTAGAAAAAAATCTAGAAAAAAAATCTAGAAAAAAAATCTAGAAAAAAAATCTAGAAAAAAAATCTAGAAAAAAAATCTAGAAAAAAATCTAGAAAAAAAATCTAGAAAAATATCTAGAAAAAAAATCTAGAAAAAAATTCTTGAAAAAAAATCTAGAAAAAAAATCTAGAAAAAAAATCTAGAAAAAAAACTAGAAAAAAAATCTAGAAAAATATCTAGAAAAAAAATCTAGAAAAAAATCTAGAAAAAAAATCTAGAAAAAAATTCTTGAAAAAAAATCTAGAAAAAAAATCTAGAAAAAAAATCTAGAAAAAAAACTAGAAAAAAAATCTAGAAAAATATCTAGAAAAAAAATCTAGAAAAAAATCTAGAAAAAAAATCTAGAAAAAATCTAGAAAAAAATCTAGAAAAAAAATCTAGAAAAAAAATCTAGAAAAAAATCTAGAAAAAAAATCTAGAAAAAAAATCTTGAAAAAAATCTAGAAAAAAAATCTAGAAAAAAATCTAGAAAAAAAATCTAGAAAAAAAATCTAGAAAAAAAATCTAGAAAAAAATTCTAGAAAAAAAATCTAGAAAAAAATCTAGAAAAAAAATCTAGAAAAAAATCTAGAAAAAAAATCTAGAAAAAAAATCTAGAAAAAAAATCTAGAAAAAAATCTAGAAAAAAAATCTATAAAATAAATCTAGAAAAAAATCTAGAAAAAAAATCTATAAAATAAATCTAGAAAAAAATATAGAAAAAAAATCTATAAAATAAATCTAGAAAAAAATCTAGAAAAAAAATCTAGAAAAAAAATCTAGAAAAAAATCTAGAAAAAAAATCTATAAAATAAATCTAGAAAAAAATCTAGAAAAAAAATCTATAAAATAAATCTAGAAAAAAAATCTAGAAAAAAATCTAGAAAAAAAATCTAGAAAAATATCTAGAAAAAAAATCTAGAAAAAAATTCTTGAAAAAAAATCTAGAAAAAAAATCTAGAAAAAAAATCTAGAAAAAAAACTAGAAAAAAAATCTAGAAAAATATCTAGAAAAAAAATCTAGAAAAAAATCTAGAAAAAAAATCTAGAAAAAAATTCTTGAAAAAAAATCTAGAAAAAAAATCTAGAAAAAAAATCTAGAAAAAAAACTAGAAAAAAAATCTAGAAAAATATCTAGAAAAAAAATCTAGAAAAAAATCTAGAAAAAAAATCTAGAAAAAATCTAGAAAAAAATCTAGAAAAAAAATCTAGAAAAAAAATCTAGAAAAAAATCTAGAAAAAAAATCTAGAAAAAAAATCTTGAAAAAAATCTAGAAAAAAAATCTAGAAAAAAATCTAGAAAAAAAATCTAGAAAAAAAATCTAGAAAAAAAATCTAGAAAAAAATTCTAGAAAAAAAATCTAGAAAAAAATCTAGAAAAAAAATCTAGAAAAAAATCTAGAAAAAAAATCTAGAAAAAAAATCTAGAAAAAAAATCTAGAAAAAAATCTAGAAAAAAAATCTATAAAATAAATCTAGAAAAAAATCTAGAAAAAAAATCTATAAAATAAATCTAGAAAAAAATATAGAAAAAAAATCTATAAAATAAATCTAGAAAAAAATCTAGAAAAAAAATCTAGAAAAAAAATCTAGAAAAAAATCTAGAAAAAAAATCTATAAAATAAATCTAGAAAAAAATCTAGAAAAAAAATCTATAAAATAAATCTAGAAAAAAATCTAGAAAAAAAATCTATAAAATAAATCTAGAAAAAAATCTAGAAAAAAAATCTAGAAAAAAAATCTAGAAAAAAAATCTAGAAAAAAAATCTAGAAAAAAAATCTAGAAAAAAAATCTAGACAAAAAATCTAGAAAAAAAATCTTGAAAAAAATCTAGAAAAAAAATCTAGAAAAAAAATCTAGAAAAAAATCTAGAAAAAAATTCTTGAAAAAAAATCTAGAAAAAAATCTAGAAAAAAAATCTAGAAAAAAAATCTAGAAAAAAAATCTAGAAAAAAATCTAGAAAAAAAATCTATAAAATAAATCTAGAAAAAAATCTAGAAAAAAAATCTATAAAATAAATCTAGAAAAAAATATAGAAAAAAAATCTATAAAATAAATCTAGAAAAAAATCTAGAAAAAAAATCTAGAAAAAAAATCTAGAAAAAAATCTAGAAAAAAAATCTATAAAATAAATCTAGAAAAAAATCTAGAAAAAAAATCTATAAAATAAATCTAGAAAAAAATCTAGAAAAAAAATATATAAAATAAATCTAGAAAAAAATCTAGAAAAAAAATCTAGAAAAAAAATCTAGAAAAAAAATCTAGAAAAAAAATCTAGAAAAAAAATCTAGAAAAAAAATCTAGACAAAAAATCTAGAAAAAAAATCTTGAAAAAAATCTAGAAAAAAAATCTAGAAAAAAAATCTAGAAAAAAATCTAGAAAAAAATTCTTGAAAAAAAATCTAGAAAAAAATCTAGAAAAAAAATCTAGAAAAAAAATCTAGAAAAAAAATCTAGAAAAAAAATCTAGAAAAAAAATCTAGACAAAAAATCTAGAAAAAAATCTAGAAAAAAATCTAGAAAAAAATTCTAGAAAAATATCTAGAAAAAAAATCTAGAAAAAAAATCTAGAAAAAAAATCTAGAAAAAAATCTAGAAAAAAATCTAGAAAAGAAATCTAGAAAAAAAATCTAGAAAAAAATATAGAAAAAAAATCTATAAAATAAATCTAGAAAAAAATCTAGAAAAAAAATCTAGAAAAAAAATCTAGAAAAAAATCTAGAAAAAAAATCTATAAAATAAATCTAGAAAAAAATCTAGAAAAAAAATCTATAAAATAAATCTAGAAAAAAATCTAGAAAAAAAATCTAGAAAAAAAATCTAGAAAAAAAATCTAGACAAAAAATCTAGAAAAAAATCTAGAAAAAAATCTAGAAAAAAATTCTAGAAAAATATCTAGAAAAAAAATCTAGAAAAAAAATCTAGAAAAAAAATCTAGAAAAAAATCTAGAAAAAAATCTAGAAAAAAAATCTAGAAAAAAAATCTAGAAAAAAAATCTAGAAAAAAATCTAGAAAAAAAATCTAGAAAAAAATCTAGAAAAAAATCTAGAAAAAAAATCTAGAAAAAAAATCTAGAAAAAAAATCTAGAAAAAAATCTAGAAAAAAAATCTAGAAAAAAAATCTAGAAAAAAAATCTAGAAAAAAAATCTAGAAAAAAATCTAGAAAAAAAATCTATAAAATAAATCTAGAAAAAAATCTAGAAAAAAAATCTATAAAATAAATCTAGAAAAAAATCTAGAAAAAAAATCTATAAAATAAATCTAGAAAAAAATCTAGAAAAAAAATCTAGAAAAAAAATCTAGAAAAAAAATCTAGAAAAAAAATCTAGAAAAAAAATCTAGAAAAAAAATCTAGAAAAAAATCTAGAAAAAAAATCTAGAAAAAAATCTAGAAAAAAAATCTAGAAAAAAAATCTAGAAAAAAATTCTTGAAAAAAAATCTAGAAAAAAAATCTAGAAAAAAAATCTAGAAAAAAAACTAGAAAAAAAATCTAGAAAAATATCTAGAAAAAAAATCTAGAAAAAAATCTAGAAAAAAAATCTAGAAAAAATCTAGAAAAAAATCTAGAAAAAAAATCTAGAAAAAAAATCTAGAAAAAAATCTAGAAAAAAAATCTAGAAAAAAAATCTTGAAAAAAATCTAGAAAAAAAATCTAGAAAAAAATCTAGAAAAAAAATCTAGAAAAAAAATCTAGAAAAAAATCTAGAAAAAAAATCTAGAAAAAAAATCTTGAAAAAAATCTAGAAAAAAAATCTAGAAAAAAATCTAGAAAAAAAATCTAGAAAAAAAATCTAGAAAAAAAATCTAGAAAAAAATTCTAGAAAAAAAATCTAGAAAAAAATCTAGAAAAAAAATCTAGAAAAAAATCTAGAAAAAAAATCTAGAAAAAAAATCTAGAAAAAAAATCTAGAAAAAAATCTAGAAAAAAAATCTATAAAATAAATCTAGAAAAAAATCTAGAAAAAAAATCTATAAAATAAATCTAGAAAAAAATATAGAAAAAAAATCTATAAAATAAATCTAGAAAAAAATCTAGAAAAAAAATCTAGAAAAAAAATCTAGAAAAAAATCTAGAAAAAAAATCTATAAAATAAATCTAGAAAAAAATCTAGAAAAAAAATCTATAAAATAAATCTAGAAAAAAATCTAGAAAAAAAATCTATAAAATAAATCTAGAAAAAAATCTAGAAAAAAAATCTAGAAAAAAAATCTAGAAAAAAAATCTAGAAAAAAAATCTAGAAAAAAAATCTAGAAAAAAAATCTAGACAAAAAATCTAGAAAAAAAATCTTGAAAAAAATCTAGAAAAAAAATCTAGAAAAAAATCTAGAAAAAAATTCTTGAAAAAAAATCTAGAAAAAAATCTAGAAAAAAAATCTAGAAAAAAAATCTAGAAAAAAAATCTAGAAAAAAAATCTAGAAAAAAATCTAGAAAAAAAATCTATAAAATAAATCTAGAAAAAAATCTAGAAAAAAAATCTATAAAATAAATCTAGAAAAAAATATAGAAAAAAAATCTATAAAATAAATCTAGAAAAAAATCTAGAAAAAAAATCTAGAAAAAAAATCTAGAAAAAAATCTAGAAAAAAAATCTATAAAATAAATCTAGAAAAAAATCTAGAAAAAAAATCTATAAAATAAATCTAGAAAAAAATCTAGAAAAAAAATATATAAAATAAATCTAGAAAAAAATCTAGAAAAAAAATCTAGAAAAAAAATCTAGAAAAAAAATCTAGAAAAAAAATCTAGAAAAAAAATCTATAAAATAAATCTAGAAAAAAATCTAGAAAAAAAATCTATAAAATAAATCTAGAAAAAAATCTAGAAAAAAAATCTAGAAAAAAAATCTAGAAAAAAAATCTAGAAAAAAAATCTAGAAAAAAAATCTAGAAAAAAAATCTAGACAAAAAATCTAGAAAAAAAATCTTGAAAAAAATCTAGAAAAAAAATCTAGAAAAAAAATCTAGAAAAAAATCTAGAAAAAAATTCTTGAAAAAAAATCTAGAAAAAAATCTAGAAAAAAAATCTAGAAAAAAAATCTAGAAAAAAAATCTAGAAAAAAAATCTAGAAAAAAATCTAGAAAAAAAATCTATAAAATAAATCTAGAAAAAAATCTAGAAAAAAAATCTATAAAATAAATCTAGAAAAAAATATAGAAAAAAAATCTATAAAATAAATCTAGAAAAAAATCTAGAAAAAAAATCTAGAAAAAAAATCTAGAAAAAAATCTAGAAAAAAAATCTATAAAATAAATCTAGAAAAAAATCTAGAAAAAAAATCTATAAAATAAATCTAGAAAAAAATCTAGAAAAAAAATATATAAAATAAATCTAGAAAAAAATCTAGAAAAAAAATCTAGAAAAAAAATCTAGAAAAAAAATCTAGAAAAAAAATCTAGAAAAAAAATCTAGAAAAAAAATCTAGACAAAAAATCTAGAAAAAAAATCTTGAAAAAAATCTAGAAAAAAAATCTAGAAAAAAAATCTAGAAAAAAATCTAGAAAAAAATTCTTGAAAAAAAATCTAGAAAAAAATCTAGAAAAAAAATCTAGAAAAAAAATCTAGAAAAAAAATCTAGAAAAAAAATCTAGAAAAAAAATCTAGAAAAAAAATCTAGACAAAAAATCTAGAAAAAAATCTAGAAAAAAATCTAGAAAAAAATTCTAGAAAAATATCTAGAAAAAAAATCTAGAAAAAAAATCTAGAAAAAAAATCTAGAAAAAAATCTAGAAAAAAATCTAGAAAAGAAATCTAGAAAAAAAATCTAGAAAAAAATATAGAAAAAAAATCTATAAAATAAATCTAGAAAAAAATCTAGAAAAAAAATCTAGAAAAAAAATCTAGAAAAAAATCTAGAAAAAAAATCTATAAAATAAATCTAGAAAAAAATCTAGAAAAAAAATCTATAAAATAAATCTAGAAAAAAATCTAGAAAAAAAATCTAGAAAAAAAATCTAGAAAAAAAATCTAGACAAAAAATCTAGAAAAAAATCTAGAAAAAAATCTAGAAAAAAATTCTAGAAAAATATCTAGAAAAAAAATCTAGAAAAAAAATCTAGAAAAAAAATCTAGAAAAAAATCTAGAAAAAAATCTAGAAAAAAAATCTAGAAAAAAAATCTAGAAAAAAAATCTAGAAAAAAATCTAGAAAAAAAATCTAGAAAAAAATCTAGAAAAAAATCTAGAAAAAAAATCTAGAAAAAAAATCTAGAAAAAAAATCTAGAAAAAAATCTAGAAAAAAAATCTAGAAAAAAAATCTAGAAAAAAAATCTAGAAAAAAAATCTAGAAAAAAATCTAGAAAAAAAATCTATAAAATAAATCTAGAAAAAAATCTAGAAAAAAAATCTATAAAATAAATCTAGAAAAAAATCTAGAAAAAAAATCTATAAAATAAATCTAGAAAAAAATCTAGAAAAAAAATCTAGAAAAAAAATCTAGAAAAAAAATCTAGAAAAAAAATCTAGAAAAAAAATCTAGAAAAAAAATCTAGACAAAAAATCTAGAAAAAAAATCTTGAAAAAAATCTAGAAAAAAAATCTAGAAAAAAAATCTAGAAAAAAATCTAGAAAAAAATTCTTGAAAAAAAATCTAGAAAAAAATCTAGAAAAAAAATCTAGAAAAAAAATCTAGAAAAAAAATCTAGAAAAAAAATCTAGAAAAAAAATCTAGAAAAAAAATCTAGAAAAAAAATCTAGAAAAAAATCTAGAAAAAAAATCTAGAAAAATATCTAGAAAAAAAATCTAGACAAAAAATCTAGAAAAAAAATCTAGAAAAAAATCTAGAAAAAAAATCTTGAAAAAAATTCTTGAAAAAAAATCTAGAAAAAAAATCTAGAAAAAAAATCTAGAAAAAAAACTAGAAAAAAAATCTAGAAAAATATCTAGAAAAAAAATCTAGAAAAAAATCTAGAAAAAAAAATCTAGAAAAAATCTAGAAAAAAATCTAGAAAAAAAATCTAGAAAAAAAATCTAGAAAAAAATCTAGAAAAAAAATCTAGAAAAAAAATCTTGAAAAAAATCTAGAAAAAAAATCTAGAAAAAAATCTAGAAAAAAAATCTAGAAAAAAAATCTAGAAAAAAAATCTAGAAAAAAATTCTAGAAAAAAAATCTAGAAAAAAATCTAGAAAAAAAATCTAGAAAAAAATCTAGAAAAAAAATCTAGAAAAAAAATCTAGAAAAAAATCTAGAAAAAAAATCTAGAAAAAAAATCTAGAAAAAAAATCTAGAAAAAAATCTAGAAAAAAAATCTATAAAATAAATCTAGAAAAAAATATAGAAAAAAAATCTATAAAATAAATCTAGAAAAAAATCTAGAAAAAAAATCTAGAAAAAAAATCTAGAAAAAAATCTAGAAAAAAAATCTATAAAATAAATCTAGAAAAAAATCTAGAAAAAAAATCTATAAAATAAATCTAGAAAAAAATCTAGAAAAAAAATCTATAAAATAAATCTAGAAAAAAATCTAGAAAAAAAATCTAGAAAAAAAATCTAGAAAAAAAATATAGAAAAAAAATCTAGAAAAAAAATCTAGACAAAAAATCTAGAAAAAAAATCTTGAAAAAAAATCTAGAAAAAAATCTAGAAAAAAAATCTATAAAATAAATCTAGAAAAAAATCTAGAAAAAAAATCTATAAAATAAATCTAGAAAAAAATATAGAAAAAAAATCTATAAAATAAATCTAGAAAAAAATCTAGAAAAAAAATCTAGAAAAAAAATCTAGAAAAAAATCTAGAAAAAAAATCTATAAAATAAATCTAGAAAAAAATCTAGAAAAAAAATCTATAAAATAAATCTAGAAAAAAATCTAGAAAAAAAATCTATAAAATAAATCTAGAAAAAAATCTAGAAAAAAAATCTAGAAAAAAAATCTAGAAAAAAAATATAGAAAAAAAATCTAGAAAAAAAATCTAGACAAAAAATCTAGAAAAAAAATCTTGAAAAAAATCTAGAAAAAAAATCTAGAAAAAAAATCTAGAAAAAAATCTAGAAAAAAATTCTTGAAAAAAAATCTAGAAAAAAATCTAGAAAAAAAATCTAGAAAAAAAATCTAGAAAAAAAATCTAGAAAAAAAATCTAGAAAAAAAATCTAGAAAAAAAATCTAGACAAAAAATCTAGAAAAAAATCTAGAAAAAAATCTAGAAAAAAATTCTAGAAAAATATCTAGAAAAAAAATCTAGAAAAAAAATCTAGAAAAAAAATCTAGAAAAAAATCTAGAAAAAAATCTAGAAAAGAAATCTAGAAAAAAAATCTAGAAAAAAATATAGAAAAAAAATCTATAAAATAAATCTAGAAAAAAATCTAGAAAAAAAATCTAGAAAAAAAATCTAGAAAAAAATCTAGAAAAAAAATCTAGAAAAAAAATCTAGAAAAAAATCTAGAAAAAAAATCTATAAAATAAATCTAGAAAAAAATCTAGAAAAAAAATCTAGACAAAAAATCTAGAAAAAAAATCTAGACAAAAAATCTAGAAAAAAATCTAGAAAAAAATCTAGAAAAAAATTCTAGAAAAATATCTAGAAAAAAAATCTAGAAAAAAAATCTAGAAAAAAAATCTAGAAAAAAATCTAGAAAAAAATCTAGAAAAAAAATCTAGAAAAAAAATCTAGAAAAAAAATCTAGAAAAAAATCTAGAAAAAAAATCTAGAAAAAAATCTAGAAAAAAAATCTAGAAAAAAAATCTAGAAAAAAAATCTAGAAAAAAAATCTAGAAAAAAATCTAGAAAAAAAATCTAGAAAAAAAATCTAGAAAAAAAATCTAGAAAAAAAATCTAGAAAAAAATCTAGAAAAAAAATCTATAAAATAAATCTAGAAAAAAAATCTAGAAAAAAAATCTAGAAAAAAATCTAGAAAAAAAATCTAGAAAAAAAATCTAGAAAAAAAATCTAGAAAAAAATCTAGAAAAAAAATCTAGAAAAATATCTAGAAAAAAAATCTAGACAAAAAATCTAGAAAAAAAATCTAGAAAAAAATCTAGAAAAAAAATCTTGAAAAAAATTCTTGAAAAAAAATCTAGAAAAAAAATCTAGAAAAAAAATCTAGAAAAAAAACTAGAAAAAAAATCTAGAAAAATATCTAGAAAAAAAATCTAGAAAAAAATCTAGAAAAAAAATCTAGAAAAAATCTAGAAAAAAATCTAGAAAAAAAATCTAGAAAAAAAATCTAGAAAAAAATCTAGAAAAAAAATCTAGAAAAAAAATCTTGAAAAAAATCTAGAAAAAAAATCTAGAAAAAAATCTAGAAAAAAAATCTAGAAAAAAAATCTAGAAAAAAAATCTAGAAAAAAATTCTAGAAAAAAAATCTAGAAAAAAATCTAGAAAAAAAATCTAGAAAAAAATCTAGAAAAAAAATCTAGAAAAAAAATCTAGAAAAAAATCTAGAAAAAAAATCTAGAAAAAAAATCTAGAAAAAAAATCTAGAAAAAAATCTAGAAAAAAAATCTATAAAATAAATCTAGAAAAAAATCTAGAAAAAAAATCTATAAAATAAATCTAGAAAAAAATATAGAAAAAAAATCTATAAAATAAATCTAGAAAAAAATCTAGAAAAAAAATCTAGAAAAAAAATCTAGAAAAAAATCTAGAAAAAAAATCTATAAAATAAATCTAGAAAAAAATCTAGAAAAAAAATCTATAAAATAAATCTAGAAAAAAATCTAGAAAAAAAATCTATAAAATAAATCTAGAAAAAAATCTAGAAAAAAAATCTAGAAAAAAAATCTAGAAAAAAAATATAGAAAAAAAATCTAGAAAAAAAATCTAGACAAAAAATCTAGAAAAAAAATCTTGAAAAAAATCTAGAAAAAAAATCTAGAAAAAAAATCTAGAAAAAAATCTAGAAAAAAATTCTTGAAAAAAAATCTAGAAAAAAATCTAGAAAAAAAATCTAGAAAAAAAATCTAGAAAAAAAATCTAGAAAAAAAATCTAGAAAAAAATCTAGAAAAAAAATCTATAAAATAAATCTAGAAAAAAATCTAGAAAAAAAATCTATAAAATAAATCTAGAAAAAAATATAGAAAAAAAATCTATAAAATAAATCTAGAAAAAAATCTAGAAAAAAAATCTAGAAAAAAAATCTAGAAAAAAATCTAGAAAAAAAATCTATAAAATAAAT